>NC_085928.1:188523409-188826439 GCF_028885655.2 Pongo abelii
ATAAAGAGTCTCCCTTTGTAGTTCTTAGATAAATAATAATTTCCATTTGACTTCCCCTTTCTACAATGGTAATTCAAGAGTGCTTTTTAAAATTTTATTTATAAGAAATAATCTTTCTTTAGTCACCTCTCATTTATTTCTGCCACAAATTATACTTGACAGAAGACCATGGCTCATGGCTCACAACCAACTTTTAAAAATTTGTAAGGTTTTCCTTTGTTAGTCAAGTACATAATTATCACCATTATTATTATTACTATGATTATTTTGTAATTGCAATTCACTATTTGAAAGATGGAAGCTTTTTACAAATACTTACTGACGTATGACACTTTTCAATTGCTTTATGATTTTACTTATTTCTTGCCTATTTAATCTGTCCAATTCTTAGAGAGAGCTATTACTTCCTTAAATTAGTGTCACTTATTATAATTTTTTAAAAGTTCTCAAATTTTTCATTGTTTTTGCTTTACGTATTTAGTTAGTTGATGTTTTTTAATTGGTGGGTAAATATAGGTTTATGATTATCATTGCTTCCTCAAGTAGTATCAGTTTTATCATTATGTAATATTTCCTTTTATCCTCTACAGTGTTTTTAAGTTTAAATATATCAGCTGCCAGTAATATAACTTTCTATTAGCTTGGATTTGTATGATACTTCTTTTTTCACCTCTTTATCTTCAATCTTTGTTCACTTTTATCTTATTTTCTTTTAAATAGCATATACATGGGTTAAATTTGCTTTAACCCAGTCTGATGTCTCAGTCCTTTAAAGGGAAAATTCTGTCTACAAATGATATAGTAACCATTGTACTTGATTTTATGTCTTCCTTTTCACTTTATTTTAATTATTTATTTTATATTACTACTTTTTTTCTTTCCCCTATCGTCTTTGCTGATCATGCTTTATCTTTGTGGTTTTTCTTTTCTTTTTTTTTTTCTTGTTAATTTGGGACTTTTATGATACTATTCCATCAATGATGATCTTTTCTGACACTCACTATTTTTGAACATTAAATGCACATTTTCACACCAGAACACACTATACAACCAAGATGCTATATTTCTTCTCAATTTGCTCCCTCTCCTGTCCTCTATAATACGAGATCTTAAATGCTTGGCCTCCTCCTCCTTTCCCCAGATAGGAATCCTTTGGAAGGATTTTTACTTATCCCCTCCCCTAGCCTGGCTCCTAGTTTTGCTGAGTCAGCCTAGAACTCTTGTTCTAAGCTTTTTAAAAATAATAATCCGAATTCCGCTTTCAGTAAGACTCTTTATTCTACTTCAAGAGTCCTTACAGAGCACCGTTGCCACATATTGCCAGCCAGCCTTTTCCTATCCAACGTTTGTGTATGTGTCTGTGAGTGTGAATGTGTGTACCAAGTGTCATTGATCGTCATGTATTCTTTTCATCGGCCTCCATCAGTTGTTTGATTTTTTCAACAAATCTTCTTTTAGTAAACAAGACCTATTGGAGTACTGCTCTTTTAAGACTATGATGAGAAAATTCAATAAATCTTGCTTACAACAGGTTTCCAGCTTTACCTCTGCTCAGAGAAAATAATATATTGTCTCTTTTCTAAACTTTTTCTTCTTCTGCCCCTGCAGCTCTTGTTTTTAGCTGTTCAGTTGTTTGGATTAAATCCTCAAGTCTCTTATCTTTTTCTGATTCTTTATATTTTTGCTCTGTGCCTCAAAATGTATCTTGCAATTGATCTTCACCTCAACAGTGACCAGCTTCTTTGATATCTAATAAAAAGTTTAGTTGGAAAGTCATGTGTTTAGCTCTAAAAATTGTGTCCAGAACTTGAATTTTGTTATTTACACACAAACACAGAGAGAGAGAGAGAGAGAGAGAGAGAGAGAGAGAGAGAATGTTGTATTTTGTCTCCTTTTGAAGCTCTATTTTGCTGGTCGTGTATTCAGTTTGCTTGGCATACTCATTTTCTTTCTAGCTGCTGAATCCCCTTAGATGGGTTGTTATTTTCTTTGTTAGCTGATTGGTATCACATATGATCCCTGGAGAATCCAAGTGGTAGCATTCTGGGAGTGTCTACTCCCATGGGCCCTTGACATACAAGTAGGCAGTGTTAGCCCCCTCCTGAACACCTGAAGGAAGCCTCTTTGTTTTCAGACATCTTCATATTCTCCCAGGCTCAGTGCCAAAGAGGAGACAACCCACGTGTTTCACTATTTCTTTTCTTGTTGGATTCCATAGAAACCAAACAAATTTTAGTAAGGAGCTTCCCTAGGAATTTATAGATCCCATGGGTCAAGTCTTCCAATGATATGCTATTTTCTTGTCATTGCCTTATGACTTCCAGCAGTAAGTTTCCAGGCATTCATCCATTCCTTGGAGTTTTCTTCACAAGAAATCCAATAGAGCTCAGGGTCACACCTGCAAAGGGCCATCAGTCTATTGGAGAAAGGAAAAGAGTGGAATTGAGCCACACTCAGTGAACTGTATCGTAAAATCTCTTCTTTGTTAATACATTTTTGCACTTACTATTGTTTTTGTTAAATAACTCACTTACTAAACAATTCTTCATCATTTAATAAAATTGAGTAATTTGCAAACTAATATCATAAACATGACTATTAATAATACAGTATTAAATAAAAATAGACAATTATCCAAGTTATCATGAAAATATAAGGGAAAGAGGAAGGTTAATCCTAATCCTTTTTAAAACACAAATTTGCCACAATTATTTTGGCCTGTGCTACCACTTCTCAGCTGAGAAATACAAGACTATTACCTGTAGTCATGCAGGTTTTTTATGCTGTGATTCCAGAGCTGCCATTCATATATGTAGACATCATAGTGTTTTTCTACTTATTGAGATTATTTTCTAGCAGAAGATTCATAAATTCTGATGAAGGAGTGGCTTTTTCTAATTTTTACAAAGTCACCATCTGGCCACATGCATGGTTAAGATTTCACCAAAGTGTCTCTGTTTTATAAGCTTCATTTTCTAAGAGAAATGGAAAAGGTAACACTTTAAACTTAAAGATAATGTCAAGTTGTTTTGAATGGCTTGTTTGATTTTGTAATGCATTCTAGTACTTCTACCCAAGACTTTTTCTTTTATTTGGCAAAACTCTAGTGATTTTTTTCTTCAAAACTTCTGTGATTGTTTTTTAAATTTCCCTTCAGAAGTGATAGATTCATGGAATGTTTATCCATTGTATTCTTGTATAAGAAAAAAGGTTATTCTCTATTTCCATAATAATATACTCAAACTTTAAATAAACATTTGGGTACATTCTACAGTTTTTGACAAGTCTAGATGCTTCTCATTATGTATTTTCCAGACATAGTTGGGTCATGCTATCAACCTTGTTGCTATCAAGCACTTTGTAGAGAGCTTTAAGGATGTCAGTTTTGACACATGTCAATAATTTCAGGTTATTCTTAATTTCTTTCATTATCTTGCATATTTCCTGATATTTCAAGCTCATTTTAAGAGTTACTGTTTTTAACTAGCCAGAGATCTATCACAGTTGAAAATGTAACTTTAGAATTAGCATACTTTAGACATAAATTAGGTATAGCACTAGAATCATGCACACACACACAATTTAAGTTACTTCACTGGTAGAAATTAAAATAAAACAGGGACTCATTTAAATTAACATTTAATTGAATGCAATTTTAGCAAGATGTTGATCTGATTTGTATGTGGGCAGTTTTCTTATGTGTAACAACCAAAAAAATACTGAATCTTAGAAAGGAGATAAACTCTTTCTCCATATAGCAAGCAACATAAGTTTCTTCTAACTTGCCAAGAAATCGTATGCTCCCACCCTTTTGTATTAGCATCACCAGTTCTCACTGAGGACTTGTTTTCTGTTCATTTTGACTTCTATCACAAAAGCTCACTGAAGACAAAAAAGTTCCAGATTCCCAATGACTCCCAGTTCATAAAGTTGCTCTTTTTTCCGAGTTTACATTATTAATGATGTTGAATAACCTGATCTTACACATCTGTTAAAAACTTTACAGAACACAAAAATTCAAAACTCCTGTCCCTACAGTCTTGGAGCAAATTGATTTTCCAGGAAGACACACCAGATTTACCATGTGGATTTTCATACATCAGAATCCCCTGGAAGTAGAAATACCCAAGGTTTTAAAGGACACAGTGAGGAAGGGATTCTGCTTTGAGCAATAGGAAAAACATGAATCTAGAGACCAGACTTTGCAGTAGTTCTTCACTTTCCCTCTTCCCACAATAAGAATGAAAACATTTCTACTTCAAGAAACCGAAATAAAAATGCCAACACTAATTATCCTTTTCCTTTGCCCCCTCTCTCTCCCCTCTTGTTATATGACAAGTGATTTCCACTTTAGTCCCAAAAGCAAAAAGAAAATGAAATAAACCTGTGTGGAAGACTGGAATAAAGCATTCTTTTCTCACCATGATGACTCTTCTGCCAAAAGTAGAGTCATACTCCACTCATGGGACTATGAAAACGGTACAACCCTTCAACAGAGCAACTCAGCAAGAACATACCAAGACCCTTTAGAATGCTTGTACATTTCAGCCCTACAATCCACACATGGAAATCTATCCTGAAGTAATGTAATCAGAGATGTAGACAAAGATTTTGGTACTAAGCCTTCAGCAAAGCCATTTTGCTAATGAAAAATGAAAATAACCTGTGTGTTAACCAATGAGGGTTGTTGAAACAAATTACAGAAGATGCATATGACAAAATACTATACTTTTATTAAAAAGATTAAAGGATTTCAAAATAACATGGAAGACATATTATAAGGATAAGGAGAAAATAAATATATAAAACTATATGCAATAAAATTCTTACTTTTTAATATTAGAAGTTATCTCTGGATTGTGGGATGATAGGAAACTTTTAAAATATTCTTTGTATACTTTTAATTTTTATGTTTTTTTCTATACTCCAATTTTTCAATGCTGAGTGTGTATCCCTTTCATAATCTGAATTAAACAAGGTTTAGGGATTTTTTGTTTTATTTTTAAGGAATAAAACAGGACATACAATGACACTACCATCCTATCTAACTTATATCCTTTATGAAAACAACTTTACAAATATACTTCAATATACAAATGTATGTGTTTATATCCATTTTGCCGATTCCTTTTCTAAGTAAATTATGAAACAAGGAAATATTTGTTAAGACTTTCCTAGATGCCTAGCACTTAATAAGCCCTCAAAAATTCTCCACCTAGTAAAGACACAATACATTTATCAGGATTATGCTGTCATTTTGTAAAGCGAAACGTTTCACAAAAAATATTCACATTTTGCTGAAAAGCATTTTGTTTATTAAGTGTTTCTTCTTTTACTCTAAGAATCTAGCAACATAAAATGAGCTAATAAAATATACACAAGAATGTAAACACCAACATACACATAAATCTTTGCCTTTTATAGCTAACCTTGGAGCTCTCTGCATACCAAAGATTTTTGTTTTTGTTTCATTTTGTTTGGAAGACAGATGTCTTTTAATTAACATGATATTGAAAGCAGCAGGTATCATATCTAATGCTATGTTGTATAGCAAGCAGTATCATCTTCCCATTGATTGCACATAGATGCACAGAGCCTGGAGTGCCACATTCATATAGTCCATGTTTCCAATAAGCAGGAAGACTGCAGCTAGGTCCTGGGAAGTAGGAGATTCCAAATGAAATAAAACCTCAGCAACTGTCAATGCTCTATTTTATGTTTTATTTTAAAACTGATTTATGTTCAGTACACTGACAGGCTTGAGAAGGATGGTAATGAAGCCCCAATAAGCTGTCTGCCTAATGCAATGCCTCAGCCAAAGAACTACGGCTTCTGAAAGTGGTTAAACTAGCTTATTCCAGTGCCTTTTCATGGGATCCAAGAGTGGGCTCTGCAACATCTCTATCTGTATTTGGTGGGGAATCAGGGAGGTGTTGGAGAGGATGTTACTATTCTGAAAATTCAGATAAAATTAATTAATATGTATATTATATTATCATGTACCTCCTTCTCCCATTTAACCACATGCATACAGAATGGTAATAACTCTACATAAAACCTGCAGGCAAGGCTAACTGCCACAAGGTTGGTGGTGGGGGTTAGGTCCTATAGGACTTGCTCTCCTAATTGTGATAAAGAAAGAAGGGAAAGCAATCAAAGAATCCAAGAACATGACCCAAATCATGTTCTTACTGGGTGGGTTTTTGCTTGTAGCCCACAGGTCAGCAGCTGCAATTATTACAGAATTATTCAATATCGATTCTGTAATTAGAATTATTATGAATTTCTATAGTTCACCTTTTAAAAATAGCAACTCTATCTTAAAAACATAAGTTGCAATAAAACAAAATGTTTCTTAAAAAGCCATGAGTATTTGTCATATGGAAGGAGAAAATATATATATATATATTCCAGCAATCTCTTATTTTATGCTTTTTTCTGTAGTTTATTTTAAAAACTTTATTTTTTAGAGCAGTTTTAGGTTCACAGCAAAGTTGAGAGGAAGACACAGAGGTTTCCCATATACCCCCTCACTGTATTCCTTGCCCCACATATGAAGAGATTTCCCCATTATCCACATCTCCCACCGGAGTGGTACATTTATTAAAATTGATGAACCTATATTTAACTTTTAAATTGATGAAACTATATTTAGGTTCATCATAATTACCCAAAGTCCATAGTTTACATTAAGGTTCACTCTTGGTGATGTACATTCTATGGGTTTGGACAAACGTATTATGACATGATCCATCATCACAGTATTATACAGACTATTTTCACTGCCCTAAAAATTTTCTGTGCTTCACCCACTTATCCCTCCCCTGACCTCCCATCCCCTGGGAACCAAAGATCTTTTTACTGTCTCCATTGTTTTCACTTTTCCAGAACATCAGGTTGCTGGAATCAGTAGGTAGACTTGGATTGGCTTCTTTCACTTAGTAATGTTCATTTGACTGTCCTCCACATCTTTTCATGGCTTGAGAGCTCTTCTTTTTCAGTGCTGAATAATATTCCCTTGTCTGGGTGTACCACAGTTTATTTTTTTCAGCTACTGAAGGACATCTTGGTTGCTTCCAAAGTTTGGAATAAAGCTGCTGTAAACATTTGTGTGCAGGTTTTTGTGTAGACATAAGTTTTCAGTTCTTTTGGATAAATAGCAAAGAGCCTGTTTGCTGGATCATATGATAAGAGTATGCTTTGCTTAATGTCTTCCAAAGTGGCTGCACCATTTTGCATTTCCACCAGCAATGAATGAGAGTTCCTGTTGCTCAACATCCTCTCCAGAATTTGGTGTTGTCACTGTTCTAGATTTTGGCCCTTCTAATACGTGCATAGTGGTAGTGTGTTGTTGTTTTAATTTGCATTTTCCTGATGACATATGATGTGGAGCATCTTTTCATATGCTTATTTGCCGTCTATATATCTTCCTTGGTGAAGTGTCTGTTAAGGTCTTTGGCACACTTTTTAATCAGGTTGTGTGTTTTCTTATTGCTAGGTCTTAAGTGTTCCTCATATAGCTTGGACAGTAGTCCTTTATAAAATATGTCTTGTGACTATTTTCTACCAGTGTGTAGCTTCTCTTTGTTGTCTCTCTTATTTTAAAATGTTTTTAAAAAAATCTTCTGCTGCATATATTTCTGAAGTAGAAGTTTTAACTAAAAATTACAGGACTTAGATGAAAAATTTTATGAAATAAAAAGAACACTGGATTATGAGGACATACGCACAGGCTACGTGATTGCAAAAAAAATCATTAAACCTCCCTTATCCTCAATTTCCCTAGATGGAAATGTAACTATTAATATTTGCCTTGCCACCCAATAACTTTATTCTGAGGATCAAATATGATGTGGGCAAATATACTCCAGAAATGTAAACTTTCAGAAATTATAATTTCATGAAAACTTTTTTAGAGAAATTTAAATTTGAAGGAAAATTTTTGTGAAAAGTGATACGGACCAATTACAGCATTTCATTTCTATTTTAGAAATAAGATGCTGGTTTGATGTTAGATTTTCTTCAACTGTTGTCTTTAATTGCTTTCTCAGGTTATGCATTTGAGTTTATACTAGAAAATGCCTTTTGTATGCACCTAATGTGGAACTGTAGATCACTTCAAAGTGAGTCAGCTTCAACATTCACAGAAATATAATAGTAAGGAAGCAGTGTCTAACTTTCCTGTTGTTCCTAGAAAAATAGTCATAATAGGGCAAAAGCAGTTACTTGCTGTATTATTCAGAGCATAAATTATATACTCCAAAATATAATTAACACTTGTGTCTGTAACAGATAGCTACATTTTCTGGTTATGTATCTATCAAATTTTCATTTTAATAGTGATGACTCATAATGAAATTATGCATTCATCGTTCCATTCATTAAACCATTTCACTAGCAGGCTGTGCATGTAAACTGCAAAATCTGTGTATGTGTGATCGCACCACTCTCCCCCAGTCTCCAGTTCTTAACCTAATATTTGTTAACACACACAAATTCTTTCCAGAACAAGTTCTCTGATGTACATTCAGGGAGCAGATGCTGTTGAAATGTTATCAAGTTACAGATGCACAAAATATTCTTGCTGAATGTGTTTGGTAATATAGCTCTGAAATATCACTTCAGTCCCTGCCTTCTGCCGGCCCAAACTTCACTCTCCGGGGAACCATCCAGAAAAGTAATGCTAAGAGTTACTAAATTCACTCCTCAGATCAGCTGTTTTCAAAATGGTAGAACAAGCTTTCAACAAATTCAGCGTAGGTTTCTCTCTTGTTGAAGAAGGTATGAGCTTCAAAGACACTTTATTATCTGAAACTTCAAGATAGAGGTAGAACTAAAGCAACAGCTATTGAAATGTGATCCAGAAAACAAAACAAACGCAAGAAAGAGATTATATCTTATATGATTCAACAGGAGAAATTTTTCTCTCTTCTACCTCCCCTAGAGAGGTTCTTTTCATGCTTCCTTTTCTTATTCCTTTTCTTCTCTCTTTCCTATTGCGGCCCTCTCCTCATCTTCAATCATGCATCTCCCTCTTTCTTCCTGCTCTGTAATAACTAACATTTATTTCAGTACATCTCTTTATAAAGAGCTTCACTCATGCATTATGTCCTTTCACTCACATCACTGCAGTCTTAGAACAGCCATTGCTATCATTTCATTTGAACACAGTGAACTGGAAACAGGCTAGCAGAACTGTTTCAAAGTCAGGCTGCCTTATTTCAAAGCCTGTGCCCTCTTCCAACACCATGCTACCTCAAGAAATTCTTTCCTCCCTTCCTCATAAATCTCTTTTCTCCTTTTTCTCTTCTTTCTCCTCCTTCAGCTTCCCTTCCTCATTTCCTGCTCCTCTTTCACTACCTCAACAAACCATCTTATGCTCCATCCCCATTCCCATCTGAACACTGCTCCTTCCAGAAACCTCCTTTATTCTCAGATGGGTCCGAGTTAGGGGCTTTCTTTGCTCCTCCAGGAACACAGCCTCCAGAAAGTATCACTAACAATCCCTGCCCCAGGCCCACCTTCTCACTTTATCCCATTATCAAAGTCTTATTCATTTATCTCTTGTGTTTTTAGCCACTGTTTTCTGAATTAACCACAGATAAAAATTGGAGGGAAGTATACAACTGGGGTATTTTTTCTGATCCCTCCTCTCTGCTTTCTTCCCCTCCCCTCTTCTCCTTTCTTCTCCCTTCTTGTCTCCTCTCCTATTCTCTTCTCTTCTCTCTCTAAATCATATACTGGTGGTGTTTAGATTATAATTTAAACACTTCCTTACATTTGAAAAAATAACTGTGAGATATATTTATAATATTACTTTTCCTTTTTTGTTTTGTTTTGTTTTGTTTTTTTGAGACGGAGTTTCACTCTTGTTGCCCAGGCTGGAGTGCAATGGCATGATCTCGGCTCACCGCAACCTCCACTTCCCAAGTTCAAGTGATTCTCCTGCCTCAGCCTCCCAAGTAACTGGAATTACAGGCATACACCACCATGCCCGGCTAATTTTTTGTATTTTTAGTAAAGACGGGGTTTCTCCATGTTGGTCAGGCTGATCTCGAACTCCCGACCTCAGGTGATCCGCCTGCCTCAGCCTCCCAAAGTGCTGAGATTACAGGCGTGAGCCACCGTGCCCAGCCCCATTATTTTTAAAAGAGAATATCACAAATACTTTTCCCCTGAAATAATTCTTCTATTACAAATGGTTGGATTATTTGCTTGCCTATAAAAGACAGGATTTTCATAAAATCTTGAAGCATTGTTTTTCAACAATTTCTTTTCAGAGTTTGTGTACTCCTACTTCAGTGGTATCAATTACTCCAATTACAAACTGTGAAGCTGAGGTACTAAAGAAAATAATTTTGTATTCCCTGGACTCCACACAACTGTGAAAATTTAATTACTCTGGTGAGAAATAGTTCCTCTTGGATGACCATGAGGCTACTGAAATCTCTTGGACACTTAACATAAAAGAATTTTTTTTCTTTCACTACTTGGAAAACTGAAAATTTGAAAAAGTCTTTTTCTATTTTTTCCTACCAATTTAATGGGCAAAGATTTTTTTTCTTTTTAATTTGAGTTGCAATAAGTATTTTCTGACTTTGGTTGTCCCAGGAAAACCACTATAAGGATACTCAAAGAGAATAAAATTATGGTTTGTGATACTAGGAGAGTTTTCCTCTAAATCACATTTCATTCCTGAGAAGAAACTGTAACCAGTCAAGTAACAACTAAAACTCACACACGATTAGGGCATATTCAAACTGACAACCAGGAGTTTAGAAAAAAAAAGGTTCGAGAACACCCTGGGTAACATAGTAGATCCCTGTCTCGAAAGAGAGAGAGAGAGAGAGAGACAGAGAGAGAGTGAGAGAGACAGAGAGAGAGTGACAGAGAGAGGAAAAGAAAAGAAAAGAAAAGAACGAGAGAGAGGGAGAGAGGGAAGGAGGGAGGGAGGGAGGGAGGAAGGAAGGAAAGAAGGAAGGAAGGAAGGAAAGAAGACAGGGAGGGAGGGAGGGACAAAGGAGTGGAGGAAACAGCATCTTTGCTTTATCAGACATCTGAGCAATTCAGATATTCAGTTATTACATATAAAATAATGGATGCTATGACTCGATCATTGGAGCACTTCTAGATTACAAAACTACCCATAATTAAATAGTGGTGATTTATAATCATTCTCTCCAATATTTTGTTGTAGTAGTTTGTAGCAGTTTTTGTTTGTTAATTGCTACTCATTTTTAGTTCTATAGGCCAGTATAATACATGTCCATCCATATTACATCTGCTGCTCTCTTTAAGCCCTTCTCTGGAGCACACCATCTAGTTTGCGTAGTAACTACTACAAAACTATCGCTCCTGGGGTAACAGGAAGAAAGGAAATGTGGAAGAGAATGAATAAATTGGGTAGTTCTACTAAGAACTTTCTCCGCTTCCTTACTTGCAAAGGTACTTAACTTTTCAGAGGAGCACTTCCAGCTAACTGATACCCTCTTCTCTGACCAATGTTAAGAAATCCCTCTTCTATCTTCCACGATCATGACTGTCCAAAGTGGAGCAAGATAGCGTACACATTCCCATTCTTTCCATCCACCATTCATTCTTTCCGTTTGACAGTTGTGCACGGCATGTGATTGCTTCAGCCTGAAACACAAAGCTTTGTAAGTCAGCATAAAATAAACACTTTATACACTAAATGATCCATTCAGTCTAGTTGATCTATAATTTGAGATTTTGTGTACATGTGTACCTTAAGTCATATCTCAGTAATAATGACAACTTTTCCTATTTGGATTGATTCTCATACCTAACTCCAGAGAACACTTATTTTTGTAACTGGGAAGAGCAGGAATCCCTTACTGGGAGTGAGAGAATTGTTTGGAGAATCCTAGAGTGTTTACTACCAAGTTCGCTTTCCATATCGAAAGTATCTATTTGGCTCTCTCTCCTATAGTTAAGGAGGATTTGGAAATCTGATCCAGTGCAGGGCGATGTCGGTCTGGGAAGGAAGACTGTGAGCCCTCTCTCCCTTTTTAATATGAGAATTCGAAAGCAGTGGGGAAGTGATGTTGGACCTATCACAGCATTTCTAACAGACAGCCTATTACAGTATTTAATAAAAACAGAAACAGCATGCCTATCATAGGCTAATAAATCCTACCTCCTGCACGCTTTAAAACAGTATGAAGCAGCTTTAACGGAGCTCCAGATAACTAATTTCAAGCATGGCTGTCTAGCGTGCCTGTCACTCCTATTGTCCTTCCAAACTCTTTCAGACATTTTGAGCAGGGAGTATTAAAGCTATGAGTTAGAAAGGGTTGTGACATTAATGGTCCACAAAGGCTTTAGACACAAGAGGTAATGATGATTACCGGTGGCTATTTGGAGGACTGCACTGGATCGCTGTCACTAAAAATTAAGCGTGGCTTTTGAGGAAGATGTGACAACTACCGGAGGTAGGATTTGCATGTAAAACAAAGGAATCTGTTGCTGTTTCATGCTTTTTGTTTGTTCTGTGGCGTGCGGATCGTGAATTGCAGCCAGGTGCGGAGTGAGAAGCAGCAAGAGGAGGGAGAGGGGAGTGGGAGATGGTCTGCTTAGAGCAAAACACAGTGGATAGTGTTATGTTTTATGGCAGAAATGCCTCCAGGACAAACTGGCTCCAGGCTTATAGCCTGCTGAGTGTGCATTCCACGTTGCTTTTCCTGTGGAGTAGAATGCTTAGAGGTCACGAAGGAAACACTTTGCCTCTTATCTGTGGTGCCAGCCGGGCTATTGGTAGGGTTGAGTGAAGACTTTCGTGGGTGGAAGGCATAAAGGTCCAAGAAAAATAAAGAGGAAGCGGTCCTTAAGATTTGAAACCTGTTAGATAAATATTTTATTTCTACAGTCAATGTGTTTTGATGGTCAGAGTCTGATTTTTCAAAGGGGAAATTGGAAGATTACGACAAATTTCCCTGACAAAGAACTATTTCCTATGTAATCTATTATAAAAGAAAATTGGGTACCTTCGTCCGTTTTGCATATTGAAAGGCTGACCCACACTGTTTGGGTTCATGGTTTTCCTAAGCACAGCAAGAGTTTTCCACTAAAAGAAGGGGCTTTCTCTCGGTTCCTGCTCTTGCTTTTCAACAACTGCCGGGGCTGCAGATGGAAATGGTGATTCGTTAGAGGTTATGGACTTGACATTTTACCTTTTTGTTTTGTTTTGTTTTTTAAATGAACAGCATAAAAACACAATTTTCCTTCAAAGATGGGAGGGGCTGTTGGGTTCCAAAGGAACCCAGAGGAACTTATTATACTGCTTTGTACTTTATATGGGATCAGTATAGCACAATCAGAAAAGGAAATGTCAGGAAATCACAGGCTGAGATTTCTAAGGCAAAAGTACAATGATCAGAAACCAGTGTTTTCTCAACTTGATCTATGGTGCAAATTTCAGTCTTTGTCATTGCATATGACCCTCAATGTGAAGTGGCAGAAACATAGTAAGTGAATTTCTCTCTCGGTGCTGTTGTGTTGTTACCCAGCGGACTTCACGTACTCTGGGCTGTAAAGATGTTGCTTTATATTCTGAAAAACTCTATATTCTGAGGCATAGATTGGTTATAACGAATGGCAGATACATGATATAATTGTAAATTTATAAAAGAATGCAATATTCTTCAAATGCATCTAAAACTTCCATACTAATGCAGAATTAACTAGAAATAAAAGTAAAAGACAATTAGAGTATGTTTGTTTTCAGCTAAATACTGCAATTAAGGATAAATAGGGCTTTTGCTCTTCTCTGATGCAGTTGAGTTTGTGTATTTGTGAGCTTCTACATATATACTGTAATCCACATACAAAGTTGAAATCATTGCCCCATAGTAGGTAGCATCTATGTTAAAGTTTCCTGTTTGTTTTTCCTAACAGTGTGGTGGATTTTACTGAACCAGCCGAACTCTCTTGGCTGGTCTTTACGTGACCAGACCACATGTCCACGAAATGACTGTATGGAATTCTTGGTGCATTTGATAGCTATGACATCGTTTTCTGCTTCTGTGTGGCCAGTGAAATGTGTGCCCTTGACCTTGTAAAGTCCCTTCTCCAGCCAACTGACCAGTCAAGAATGCATGTATAGAAAGAGAGAGCTCAAAATACACAAACAAAAATACACACGTACATTTTACTTACTGTTGTTAGAGGTTTACAAATTGATATTATTTCTATTATTTTCATTAATTTCATTAAGGGTAAAAGGACTTTCACTGCCTCTGGTCTTACCAATATCTTCTGAATCTAATTGCATCAGGTATTTACTTTAGAGGCAATTCATGCCATGAAAGTTGTCAACAGGAGAAATTATTTTGCTATGGTTATGCTCATAATACTTTACTGATAAACTAAAATGAATTTTCACAATTTTCACAGATTGATGAGGAAAAAGTTTCTGTATTAATTCTTGATGATGTATGTGTCTGGACTGTACGCCCGCAACATGAAAAATATAGAGGAGATATGGTGCTTGTTTTTTTTTCTTTGTAAGCTGTGAGGAAAGCCAAACCAAGTAATTTAGTCAAAACAATCTACTTTGTATCACAAATTAATTTCATTGCCTGTTTACATTGGTAGATATCAGCCAGAACATTTTGAGATATCTTTTTCTTTCAGCTTCTGCTACATCTAGTAATAAAAAACAAGCAATTCTCCAGCTATGCAAAAAGCAAGTCTGCAATCCCCCTTGATATAAAAAATAAGCACAGCTTTAGTCAGTCTTGTTTCCTCAGTCCCCATGGGTAACACAGCCATCGTATCAGTCACCAAGACACTTAGAATCCAGAGTTGTCCTTGTTCTCTGTCTTTCTTATATACACAGACAGTCATCATCCTACTTTATTGGAAGATATTTGACCAGATATTTCTCAAACTAACACAATCTTCCCCTTTGATCATCTCTCCCTCTCATCAAAATATAATTAAAAATAAAGCTTCCAAAAATATTTCTGCTATTATATCAAATAAAAAAGCAGACTGCAAGAATGTATATATAATTTTGTTAATGCATATGTGTGTATGAAAAAAACTGGAAAAAAATGCATCAAAATGTTAACAGCAGTTATCTCAGTGAGGTGGAATTGGTGCATTTTATTCTCTTCATACATTTGCACGGTTGCTATTTTTTTCAAAGAGCATCTATTATATCAATAGTAAGAATAAGACATATCATAAAAGTTTATCTCTACCTCCTGTTGCCATCTTTGCCTGTGATCCTGCTGCATATCATGTAGTATGTCTTTACCTCAAATTCCAAAGTCATTTGCTTGTCTAAGCACAACTGATTAAAGATGCCATTCCATTGTCAAATCCTCTTCATCTTTAGGTTTCTTGGTACTTCAAGAAAAACAGCATTACCCTTTTTCAGAGACTGACTCCTACCTCTTAACTCAGGTTTCTGAAAAACGGGGAAAGAGAGAGAGAGAGTGTGTGTGTGTGTGTGTGTGTGTTGAGTGTGCGTGTGTGTGTGTGTATGATTTCTCCTTATTTTATAAATAGAGGCTTTTTCAATCTCCTGCTGGTTCTTCATTATTTCCTAAATCTTTAAATATTGGAGTGTTCCATGGATCAACTATAAATTTCATCTTTATCTATACTTAAGCCCTAAATGAGTTCAATCAAGTTTCAAGCCCTCAGAAACTTCCCCTATACTGAGAGCTCACAAATTCTAATCTCTAACCTTGACTTTTCCTCTAACCTCGACTTTTCCTCTAACCTCCATACTTACATATCCAACTACCTACCTAACATTTCCACTTAAATGTCTTACAGGCGTCTCACACAGGATATGTGCAAAATCAACTTTCGGAATTCCACAAAATGTCCTCCTTCTATATTTTTCTCCATCTGTGTAAATGGGAACTTCACTGTTGCACATGCTCAGAAGAAAAACCTTGGAGTCCTCTGTGATCCTCTCTTTCTTTCGCACATCACGGGAAATCCTAATGCCTCTACCTTCAAACTATGCCTAGCTTTAATTATTTCTTGTCATTTCCACTGCTACCACTCTGGGCAAGTCACTACCAACTCTCACATTATTACATATTTTTCACAGTTGGTCTCTTACTTCTGCCTCCCTTCTCCCACCCACACGTTCTATTCTCTACCCAACACCGGTGGTCATTTCAATATTGACGTTAAGTCATACCTTCTGCTCAAAAGCCTCCGATGTCTTTCTGTATGACTGCAGATAGAAGCCAAGGCCTTACAGTGGCCCGTGTGCCCTGGAATAATCTGGTTCCTCCCTGTACCCTTCTGCTACCACTCTTTCCCATTCCACTGCCACCACGCTGGCCTCCTGGGCTAGTGCTCAAATCCACCAAGCACTCTCAAACCTCAGAGCCTTTGACTTGCTCTGCCTGCTGCCTAAAGAATTCTTCCCCTGCATAGTCACTTGACTCAGTTCTTTACCTTTTTTCAGGTTTCTGCTGAATGTCAGAAAACTTCCCTGAAAACACCTTTCAAATCACACCCCTTTGTACACTTATTATTCCCAGACAATGCTTTCTTTTTCTCCATAGCATACCATATTATCCCCAGGACATTACATGCTAAGATTTTATTGTCTATCTCCCTTATCCTCAGTTGTAAACTCTATGAAAGCAGGAATTTTTATTTACTTTCTGAAGTATTCATAGCACGTAGAATAGGGCCTCTTATGTAGTAGGCACTTAATGAACAATTGTCAAACGAATGAACAAATTGTTCAATGTAGTAATTAAATGTTTTCCTTCATCAAAATCCATTAGTAGCATTAGATTCCAAGTATAAGATTTTCAACCTCAGAGTCAGAGCTCTGTGTCATAACACTCTGTTGCTTTTTCCAAAGAGAAAAATATTGAGCACCTTCAAGAAAGTTAAGGAAATTTATCAGGATGGTTTTCTTTCCCCTCCCTGCACAGGAGGGTAAAAAAATCACATCACTGATTCCAATCCATGTCAAAGCAAATAAAAATTCAATTTGTCTGAATTTGATCTTATCCAAATGATGACTTCTATTTCAAAAAGGACATTTTCACAGATCTCCTATACAAATGACTATAAATGTTGACACGTCCTATATTTTCTTTCCTCTCCCCTGGAGATGAGGAAAGGGATGGTAAAACCAAGTTGGAAGTGATGATTGGGGTCAGTATGGCTTTCTAAGTGCACAAGCCCCAGTAACCTGTGCAGCAGTAGGAATCAGTTAATACTAATCAATAATCGTACTATTCATTTACACTTTCAAAATCAGCATGGTACAATCTCATGGTCTGTTAAACAGTGACATCTCTACCACTTATACATTTTTTCAACTAATTAAAATATTATATAATAATCTTATTGTACAAATTGGATTTAAATAATAATGTCCAATATTTCTAGAATGTTTTATAGTGTCAAGAGGTAGTGTGATGTGAAAAGAATGCAGCATCTGAGACAAACACAAGCATTAAGACAAGATAAACTTGGTTTGAATCTCACCTTTTCTACTTCATGTTGTTAGATATGAGCTCTAAATTTCTTTTCAAAGAATTAATATCAGTATGTTCAATTCTTTGCCTTCTACTTTTAAACTTAACTTCCTCATAAAGCAACCTTTTTCGATTACCTACTCCACCTGACTCATTCCGATTACCTATTACACCCTGACTCATTCCGATCACCTGCTCCACCCTAACTCATTCAGATTACCTGCTACCTGCTCTGCCCCGACTCCTGCCAAAGCACTCACCCTGTCATTCTCTTTAAATTAGCCAATTGGAATTAGTTTATCCTGTGCGGTCTAACCCCAGCCAATAGGGGAACAACACAGCAGCAGGGGCCACATGTGTCAGGGATAAGGACCCCTTCCCCTCCCTTGTCCAAGTGTGCGCTCACCATTGCTCCATCTGTAAGGGTGCACCCTTCTATAGAAGTAACTTGTCTTGCTGAGAATTAAAAAGAAAATTTTACATTCGAGTGTTATTCCTTTTGCAGAACCGAAACTTTATATTTAACAATAGCTACATGATGTTGGGCAAGTTTCTTAAACCTTACTGAGCCTCAGTTTCTTCAGTGGTAATTGGTGACAGTAATAACTACCTGGTTGGGTTGAAGATTAAATGTCATAATATATACCACTTTCCCATTAGAGTAACTGGCTCAGAGGAGAAGCTCAAAAAGTAATAGTTATCTCATTACTATTGTTATTTAATCTTCACAGCATACCTCAGCAGTAGATATTATACCTTCCATTGAACAGATAAGAAAACTCAGAAGTAGGAAAGTTAATCAAATTGCTCAAGGTCAAAGAACTACTATGCTATCAAAATTTACTCTCTATTCAGCTGTAAAGACTCCTGATAAATTGAATGTTAGATTAACTGTCTTTAATGTATTTGATGACTGAAGGCTACTGGTGGTTAGGAGAATTTTTTTAAAGGAAGGATCTAAAGAATAGAATTTTCTTTCATATTTGAACAATACAGATGTCTCATGTACTCCTTACCTAAACAAAAGTACACTCAAACTCCCAGGAAACAATCTGAATTAATGCAAATTTACAAATTAAGAAAGCCCTTCTTAGACACTCCATATAATGGGGTATTAGGAAACCAGTTTCACAGCCCTGAATATCTTAGTTTGAATCCCAGTTCTGCATCTTGCCTGAGTCTCCCTTTCCTCAGAAGAAATATAGGTAGTAATGGTATATTATTCATGGGGTCACAAGGATTAAATGAAATAACCTGTGCCCAGGTGTTAGTACCATGCTTGGCACAAATTAATGCATAATGCCTATGACCTATTTGTATTAAACTATTATTATCTAAGATGAAACTATAAACTTTAATTGTATATATTATAATACTGCGAGATTTGGTTTAAAGGCCCCCTTTAGTTTTTACTTCTTGGCATTTCATGTCTCCAAACTCATTCAAGAGATGTCATTTAAGAGTCATTTGACCAGAACCAGAAACCAATTTTCCTGAAGTGTATGACATTTGCTCACTGCTTATTAGGTCCAAATGAAAGAAGCAATTCTGGAAAAATCAAAGAAAATGTCTGCCTCTCTGAGATACCATACCTAATACTATAATTCACATACCTGGGACAGAACTTCAACCCAGTACCTTGTCAGACTTCAGCTTCAACATGTCCAGTGTCTTCACTCTGTCTGTGGCTACACTGACTGAAACCCTGAGAAACTGACCAGGTGAATGCACGATCATACAAATGACTTCAGTGCACAACGTGCGTGAAATTGGGAATTAGCCTCATCAGTTACTCTAGATTTAGCATTAATTTTTGAATCCAAAGGGTGTTTCATTTAATTGCTCAATAAAAATGTCACTACCTCCAATTAAACTATTGGGAAACTCTCAAATCCTGATCTACTACATAGGTTAAACTTTCCTTTTCTTCAGTCAATTCGGAGCTTCATTCTGTACCAAAAAACTTCTCAAATTTCTGATTCCTGAAGCTTGGGAACTAATGGTTGAATTTTGGGGGATGTGTTCTTTAATATTTTGTAATTTCTCATATCTTCCTCTGTAAGTGCAACTGGTCCCAACACTAGTATCTCTCTCCAAAAGTGTGTATGTGTCACTGTCATAAAAATGTCACAGATTTTTAGGATTGGATTTTTTTCTTAATCTTCACAATATGTTGCTCCTTTTTGTCGCAAAAATACTCCGTGCGTAATTCTACCACAGTCCTTATTACATTATGCTGTGATCTTTGGTTCACTTACCTGCCTCCTTCCACCCCTCCTTAAACTGTAAGTCTCTGAAAGGTTAAGGACTAGGTCATCGTCATCACAGTACTTTCCGTGCCTAGCAGACTTCATGGCAGTAGTTAATGCTCAATAAGTGTTTCTTGAAAGAACAAATCAGTCATATCTATAGTAGATTTCTTAGTGTCCAGTTTAACCTAAAAAGGGTAAATGCCCACATGGTCAAAAAAATCATATGCCTCAGAAATACAGTGCTGCAGGGAATTATTTTATAATAATTAAGCCCTGGATCTGCCATGGGCTCACTAAACTCTCATTCACCCGGCCTCTCACCTCTTCTCTTTATATTCCCAGGCCCACATCAGATGCTCTTTTTGACTGTTTCTCTCTCCCTTTCTCTCTGCTGTCTGCCCACAGCCACTACCCTATTTTTCTAAAGCACATGGTGGGACCTTCCATTCAAAGCTGACTTTGAGTTTGACAGTGCAGACAGCAAATGCCTAAACCCCCTCCTCATCAAAGCCAGGGTGACAGATGATCCTGGGTGAGAATTTCAGCTCTGGGGAGGGGAGGAAATGAATCAGCAGTCAAATGTCAATTCTGCTGACTTCTTAGGAAAGAAAGAGAAGATACTTATAATACTGGACAGGAGGGCTTTGGCTTACATTTGCCAGCATTATACTAAATAGGGAAAATGTCAGCTGAATCCCACATGTAGATTCCTTGTCATCTTGGTGTTTTCCTGAGTGTAAAATTAAAACTCCAAAAGATTCTGGACATCAGAGCTCATTTTCAGTTTTCAACAAATCTATCTGATGAGAAAAAAAAATAGGCAAGTAGTAAAATATGCAACTAAAATTTTAAAGTCTAAGTTTTAGCCAGATAATTAGGTTGCAAACTCATTGAAAGCAGCAACGATGTTTTTTATAAATCTCAGGTGACTAGAACTATATTAAATATATACAATAGGTTTTTTAAAAACAACCTCTTGATTAATATATGCCCTCCTCCTCACCCTATACCCTGAGGTAAAGCCATATTAGGGAAATCAAGTAAATGCCTTATCTTTATTTACCAGGCTGCTTGACTGGGGATTTAGGGTTCCAGAAACCACACAAGTTTTAATTCCACAGAATCCCCTTTGCACACCATGGTGTAGAGAGGGCTCTTATAAACGGGGAAGGAAAGAGCAGCTTGTGAGTTCTGATGCTGCCTGTTTTTTTTTGTAGAATCCTATCACTCACAGGCATTTCTATGATTGGAAATCATTTACAAAATTAGTCCACATAGGATTTTTACTAAAAAGGATTCAATTTGGGAATTTCTCGAAACAAAGCCCTTACTACACTATGTGTGTCTGGGAATGTCACTGACATAGTTCAGGACTTCATAAATAATGAGTTTAGTTTTGTAAGACATTTGAACTCTTTTCCTCATTGGATTTTTCACTGAAAAGCTGGTAAAGGTCAAGCACCTGACTCCATAACTCATCCACAAAGGTAAAATATCTCTCAAAGTAAAACTCTGAGAAAGTTAAAAATAGCCAGCAATTCAAATGCAAATCTAGAATCTTTCTTTCTTTGCATCAGATGCAGAGAATCATTCTGGACATGCTGCATAAGGCACTTTATGAGAAGGATAGAGAAGCAGTTGGTAAATCTTGCTCGTGAGATAATTCTTGAATGTCTTGAGTTTGGTTTTGCATAAGCATCTGAAAATTTTAGACTATATGAAGAATGTATAGTCCCATCAAACTGAACTAAAACTCCTCCAGAAGGATCCTATTTCTGTAGAAATTCTGGAACTATTGGTTGTCTCTGGATTGTTTGTTTGTTTCCTACTATATTTCAAATGAGGAAAGTAGAAGAAGGGGGAATAAAAACCTGACATCCAGAAGAAAATAATACCTAACTTTAGAGGCCACATTTTAATCACATTTTAACAGGATTAGTCCCATTTCTCCCTCTCTGTGAAGATGGTCATTCACTTGTTTAACTTTGCTTCATGGTGGTTTTATTTGTGTGGTGCTTGGGAACAGCCATGTGAGGCTCTCTGTGTAGATAACTCAAGGTAACTGCTTTGAAAACATAAAAATAGAACAGCACAGGACTCATTTCTCTGTTGGAATGAATCAAAAGAAAAGTTGAGAGAGAGAAATAAAGTTTATGTACAAAGGCGAAGGAAGGTTTAAATAACATATACCCAAATATGAGAAAATTTTTGTAGGTATAGAAAATACAACAATAGAACTGGTACAAAGAAAACTGGCTAGAGAATGTCTATAACAATCTGCTTCTCAATCGTCTAGGTCTATTTCCCCATTGACATGTGGATTTAGTGTTTGCTGAACTGAAAGTGAAAAAAAAATGGTATAAAGAAAACAAATGTGCTCTGATTTACATGCCTATATGAAGAAAGCTGTCTTTTTTCATATAAGCATATAAAGTTGTAATTTTGATTTCAGGCACATGGTGGCATTTAGTATGTTTATTGTAGCTTACATTCTAGTGAGAAGTAATAAGAAAATTAATAAACAAGATAAAAAGGAAGCTACTTACTTCACCTCAACCTATGAACTTCCTAAGGTGTCTACACATTTTAAAAATTCATTCTCCATCCTACTACACTTTAAATTATAGCCTGTTACAGGGAGTAAGTGGGGACTGTGCCCTGACAGAGTGTCAATGTGTCTGGAGAGCAAGAGTCAGCAGCATGTATTTGGAAATAAGGCTAAAAAGTAGAAAAAGAGCCATGCTAGGTAAGACCTTACAGGTCACATTAATGAGTTTGCTCATCATTCTAAGAGGAATGGAAAGCCATCCAAGGTATTAAGCAGGGGGCTGACAAGGTAGTTGCGCTTTCCAAAGGTATCTATGACTGCAATGTTGTGATCAAAATGGAGAAGAACAAAAGTGGATGCCAAGAAGCCAGATGAAAGTCTACTGTAGTAATCCAGATGATGCTAGCCTAGCCCAGGCAGCAGTGAGATGGCAGAAAGATGGCCAGAAGAATATGTGTCAGGAAAGTGCTATATTTGAGTACATTCCCAATGTTCACGTGACAGAAACTTAATCCCCAATGCAACAGTGTTAAAAGGTGGGACCTTTAGATGAGTAGGTCATGAGTGCTCTGCCCTCAAGAATGGATTAATGCCATTTTTGCTGGAGTGGGTTAGTTATTGTGGAAGTGAGTCCCTAATAAAAGGATAAGTTGGGCCCCCTTTTCCTCCTTCACTTCTCTCTTACGTGTGTGTGCTCTCTTGCTCTTCCGCTTTCCACCATTGGCCCCTTGACCTTGAACTCCCCAGCCTCCAGGTATGTAAGAAATAAATCTCTGTTCTGTATAAATTACTCAGTCTCAGGTATTCTGTTATAGCAGCATAAAATGAACTAAGACAAAAAATCACTTCATAGAGTTGTTTATGGACTATATTTGAGATGTGGGTAGAGAAAGAGATGATGTCAAGGATAACGCTATATTTCTGGTTAAACAACTGGATAGATGGTGAGATTATGGAACACTGGAAAAGGACTACAGTTCCCTTTCATCAAAAAACATTTTAAAATTATAGTGTATACTCACTGCCTCTACTTCATATATGTGTGTGTATGTGTATGTGTATGTATGTATGTGTGTATGTATGCATGTATACTCTTGAAATCCTCTCTTGACTTGAATTACGTTTAACTATTTAACTTCCCAGGTTCTCTCCTACTTTATAGTTCTTTTTATCTTTTCTCCTTTCCTGGGCTCTTTATCTTCTCTTACTCTTCAGAGCTTTTTACAGTAATTGCAAATATCATCTATCTACACTTAAAACCCAAGCCATCTCTCCAGCTGCAACCTTGCTCTTCCAACCCAAGTCCTATGTTGTCTACTACCTATGTTGACATTTCCCTGTGGCTGTCACCTTTAGACTTCAAAATTCACTTGGCAAAATTAAACTCTTATCAGACCTAATAAATCTATACTGTCTCGTGTTTCTATTCATTGTACCACAAATCTTCCAGCTATTAAAGCCAATAATTGTCTTCGAATCCTCTTCCAATGATAGATCTAATTGGCCTACAGATTCTTCTTTCAAAATATCTTTTGTTTCTGTCACTTTTCTCTTCAGAGACAAATAAAGTCCCTTTATTGGCACACTTTGGTTATTAAGATAGTTTGCTAAATAACCTCCTCAACTCTACCCTCATATTTTTCAAAGTGGTAGTTATTGAATCACCTGCACAAGAATTATCTGGGGAGCTTTGTAAAAACATCAATTCATGTGGCCCATATTTAATCAGAATCTTTTTGGGTAAGGCCTGGAAATTTACCAAATATTATACATAGATCTATTATATATTATACATTTTGAGAAAACAATTTTGCATTCTCTTTCTGCCCTGGGTTTCTTCTGCATAGATCATGCAAATGAATAGTTTCAAAGCATGACCTTGATCATGGAACTTCCCTCATCACAGCCATTGGCTCTCACTTAACCAAGCAAATCAAGTCTCCTAGGACTAGATGTCAAGACCCTCCAATTTTTGATGGCCAGGTGAATTTCTAGCCTAATCCTTACCTCCCTTCTCTCACCCTGTTACAACTAAACTATACTACTTGCCATATCTCAAGCATGTCTATCATGTCTTTATATCTCTGTCCCTGAGCCCCATGCACTTCAAACCTCCAGAAAAGGTCTCTTTCCCCTATCATTTCCACCTGTCAAAATCTACCAGTTCTCAATGGTTCCTCTTAAATATAAAGCCTCCCCTTAATCCTTTCCCATTTTTCCTCTTCCTTTTCTATTCCTTTCACTCCAAGCTATAAGGAGCCTCTCCAATCTTTGAACTCCTTCAGCAGATTTTACCTTTTGGTACTTGCTTGTAACATAACTATATGTATAAATAAGTTTTCCTTTTTTACTTCTACTTACAAAATTGAAGACAGGAACTATATTTTATGAAAAGATGAATTGATGAATAGAAAGAAAGTTGACCAGAGTTCAAAATCCATCTAGTGCATGTCCTTGGGCAAATAATTGAGTTCCCTTATTAAGTGAGATTATGTCACTTACTTTATAGAATTTTGATCAGTATAAATAGAGGTATCTTATAAAAAGATAAGCAATATGAAATGGCTAATATTTTATTTTCACTAACAAAACGGAAATTTCATTATACCTGGTGGTTCTCTATATTTTAGTATGCTTTTCTTTAAAATATTGTTGTATACTATGCTTTACATCCACTTTACACATATTGCCCACTGAATATATAAATGAATATAGTAATGCTATACCTATTAGCATGAAGAGAGAGAAGAGTTAGAGAGACTCTGAAATAGAGAGAAGAGAGAAAAGAAGGGAAACAATCTGCCTCAGGGCTTACCTTGTCTCTTCATTTTTCTTTTTTTTTTTTTTTTTCTTGAGATGCAGTCTCACTCTATCATCCAGGCTGTAGTGCAATGGCATGATCTTGGCTCACTGCAATCTCTGCCTCCCGGGTTCAAGCAATTCTCCTGCCCCAGCCTCCCAAGTAGCTGGAATTACAGGCACACACCACCATGCCCAGCTTTTTTTTTTTTTTTTTTTTTTTTTTTTTTGTATTTTTAGTAGAGATGAGGTTTCACCATGTTGGCCAGGCTGGTCTTGAACACCTGACCTCAGGTGATCCGCCTGCTCAGCCTCCCAGAGTGCTGGGATTATAGGCGTGAACCACCACGTCGGGCTGCCTGTTCCTTTTTCAAAGCAGGTGAGCACACAGCAGTTTTAACAATAAGCTAAAGCAAGCTCTTTTCTAATGAGAGAGTTCTGTTAAATAAAGGTCAACAAGAAAAGTAACAACACTCATTGTCTCTTGTTTATGGTCCATCTGAGCATCATGCAAACTTGCTCAAATTTCTCTCCTGTGCATTGTTATTTTACCTAGAGTTTATCTAAATCACATTACGCTCTACCCTGGCTGGAATTCTTTGTCATTAATCAGAATAACAACAATGTTTCCAAATGTAACTTACAAAAAAAGTATGCATTTTTTTTTCTCTTCAGCTTTCTATCCCCTTGCATTATTTATGAAAAGAAAAATACCTCTTGACCAGTTAACTTAAAGGAAACTCTTACCTTGATAAGGTCAGTGTTACGTTGGCTAAACAAGTAAATTAAGTAAGGAATTGATGTCATTCTCAGATTCTTACTTTAATCTTCAGACTTTGCAACCCCAAGGAGAGATTCTTTGTCTAATACTTCCTTTGTTAAAAAATGATTTGCCCAGCCGGGCACAGTGGCTCACGCCTGCAATCCCAGCACTTTGGGAGGCCGAGGCAGGCGGATCATGAGGTCAGGAGATCGAGACTATCACGGTGAAACCCCATCTCTACTAAAAATACAAAAAAAAAAAAATTAGCCGGGCGTGGTGGCGGGCACCTGTAGTCCCAGCTGCTCGGGAGGCAGAGGCAGGAGAATGGCATGAACCCGGGAGGCAGAGCTTGCAGTGAGCCGAGACAGTGCCACTGCACTCCAGCCTGGGGGACAGAGTGAGACTCCGTCTCAAAAAAAAAAAAAAAAAAAAAAAAGATTTGCCCCATGAAGGCATTACAATAAAAGAGGTCCTTGAGGATTATACATTATTCAAGAGGTATGTCAAGTTCCCAGGAGTTAGGAGTGAGATAGTGAGACAAATGCCATACAAAGGTACACAGTGCTTTCGATATTTTAATAGACAGAAAAAAGTATTACGAACAGAAGCTAAGAAAAGAACAAAGCTCTAAGAAGGAACATCAGTATTAGCAGGGTTCCAATCTCTTTTTTGCCACTAGTGTGGCAATTATGTGATATTGAGCAAGTTAGTTAGCATCTCGATGCCTCAGTTTCCTCCTCTGTAAAATGGGATCCGAATACCTGCCACACAAGGGCTTTGTATAAGTTAAATGAAATCATGTATGCCACGTGGCTAGCACAGTGCAGCACATAGTAGCATTTCAATAAATGACTCCTGTTTTTATTATTAAGACGAGAGTGGGTAATCATGTCAAATATTACAGAGAATTCAAAGGAAGGGCTTTGGATTTTGGATTTTGGATCTGAATTCAATGACAAAGCGGGAGACCATTTTCCACAAAGAGGATAAGCACCAAAATCAGGTTGCAATGACATTAAAGGACTGAGCAAGTGGTGAGGATGCGGATTTTTCTTTCCAAGAAAAAATTTTCCCCAAAAGGAAAGTAAGAGTGAGGGCAGTTGACAAAGGGCTGGTGAGGATGAAGAAACAGTACAGATGCTTTTTCTTCCCAGAGGCTGGCTGTGAGGGCTTTTTGGTAGTTGATGAACTAGTATCTTATCCTATTTTGTAGATTACACATTGAATTCACTCTAAACTTATCTCCTATTATTCTCACAACTCTGTGTGGTGAGCATCACCATCCCCATTTAGGACAGAAAAACTGAAGTTAAAAAGCATTGAAAGTCCTATCCCAAGTCCCATGACAAGTAATGGCAGAGCCAGGCTTTCCACCAGCTCTTCTAATGTAAACTGCAGGCCACACTGCCTGACCTAACTGTGAACCCATCACTTCAGCCTTTTGAACCTTCTTCACTAAGACGAGTGCATTTCCAGAGAGGATTTGGAGGGAAAATCCTTGGAGAAATAGTTGTTTATTCTAAAGGGGCCACTGCTAACAAGTCCTTAAAAATATCCACAATGTTACACAACATTGTGTAACATTTGTAGCTGGCAGACAGTTTACACAATAATATCAGTTATAGCTTGTGAGCCCTTATTAAGTGCATTAGGCATTTTACCTGCATTCTGTCATTTAAAGTTCAGAACAGTCCTAAAATCCCTATCGTGCACTTGAGGAATCTGTCGCTCAGAAAGCATGATCAGCTTGCCCAAGGTACACAACTTGTAGATGGCAAAGCCAATATTCAAGCTGAAGCCTGCCAGACTGACAGATCTTCAAGTATCCCATTTGACACCTGCTGGCCATTTGACACGCTTTCTTCCTAGGTACCAGTGTGCACAAGCCCCAAGTGTGCAGGTCTGGACTGTGAGGTCCTAAGAGGGCCACACCCAGAGCTCCGGAACCCAGAAGAAAGCACATGACTCACACACAAACGTCTGGGGCAGCTAACCCAGGCAATCTGCTTTCCTGTGGATCAAAATCTATCTTTTGTCTTTGTATATGCACAAGGTAATGCATGGCTGGTCCCCATCCAGACGCTGACCAAGGTTTACAGATACGATTCTAAATGTCGACTGTGGAAGAATGATGTAACAGTACTCCCACCACAAACTCCCACACTGAGGAGTTGTGAAAGAGAAAGAAGAGTCCAGCAAAGAAGGAAAATGTTTTATAACAGATTTCCTATTCTTTTCTTAACATATCATCAAATTGTTTCTCTATTTTTCTGCAGTTTTATTTTTTGAATTAAAAAACCCCCCAAAATATCCTATTCCTTTGCCACCATCTTAAGACAATTCAGTTTGACAACCCATTTCAGACAAAATACTATTATGCCTCTATTTTATTTACCTAATAATTTCCATAACTGTATATCAATGGTACTATAAGCTTTATTTTCTTTCTGTCTCATTTCCCCAAAATCAGCCTTGAGCTCATTAATATAATGCATGGGGCTGCTTTTCTATAAAATCACCTTTCCTCAAACTAGGTAGAATTTAGACCATAGTTCTTTCCATCTCTATTAATTCATTAAATATATATTTGTAACTGTTTTAACTCAAGCAAATATAATAAGTATCCTTGCTTTTGCTTTTATCTAAATTATAGGAATTCAAACAATCTATTATTCTAAAATTATAATTTGTATTCAAAAGCAATGTCCTAATAAGTCACATATTTTAAGCCTCAGTAGTCTGCTAGATTTGTGAATAAATACCATAGTCACTTCTGACAGCCCCCATAATGAAGCTTAGATTTCTCTCTTCTTTGCTAATTAGTGCAGAGCTTGATGTTACTCGTGTTTCGAAGGCATAATAACGCCTACAGGTTTCTTACTGGTAGTTCTACAATAAAGATGAGGAGAAAACAACTGCCCTATGTTGTTATCTTAGCTGGATTTTTGTCACTGCTTGTCAACATGCTTCCTCTGCAGTGATATTGCATTCATTCATAATCACAAAAGAAAATCAATTTTAATAAAACATTAAAATGAAATTTCACCCAAACCTTCACCTGAAACTTGAACTTCTAAATTGCAGTTCATCTAAAGTCAGTTAAGATTTATGACAGATACATAAAATGTGAGGAAGGAAACAGATTTCCCTTATTATCCTACCTAAGTACCATCTGGCACCATGCTAGAAAAGAACCTGAAATCCTGGTTTGTGGCTAGTCTTAATCTGGATATGTTTATAAGATTTGATTCCAACTTTTGAAAAATGAACTGAATATTGGCCAACACAGACTTTTAACAATGCGCACTGAAAACAAAATTAAAAGGCATGGACAAACCACTCAAATGCAAGAAATGATGGGCATTGTGACCCAGACACGGAAAGAGAGTTTTTGACTGAGGAATGTCACTCAGCACTGAGCATTCTCTGATCAGCTTCAGAGAGATTCCTTTTTTTTTTTTTTTTTGACAGTCTCCCTCTGTGGCCCAGGCTGGAGGGCAGTGGCACCACCTCAGCTCACCGCAACCTTCATTTCGTCTCCTGGTTTCAAGTGATTCTCTTGCCTCATTCCTCCCAGGGAGCAGAGATTACGGGCACACATGCTACCACACCCAGATAATTTTTGTATCTTTAGTAGAGATGGGGTTTCACCATGTTGGCCAGGCTGTTCTCAAACTCCCGACCTCAAAGGATCTGCCTGTCTTGGTCTCCCAAAGTGCTGGGATTACAGGCGTGAGCCACTGCGCCCAGCCAGAGATTCTATAGTACTGGAGGATTGTTCATATCGGTTTTCCTAAAAATAAAAGAAGGAATGAAGGTAAGCAGAGAAAAGAAAAATGCAAATAATTAGATGAAACCATTGAAAAGAAATATACCACAGCCAGATTGTTTTAACAAAAACTATTAAAATTATTAATAGCTAACATTTATTGATTACTTATTATATTTATGTGTCAGCTGTTATGCTTACATGATTATCGCATCTCATCCTGATGATAAAGCTATGAGGTAGGTTTTTTTTTTTCTCATCTGTTCTCAGATGAGGAAAATGAGGCACACAGAAAAGACCTTCAACTTCTTCAAAGTTACACTTAACAAGTGTTAAGGCCTTAATTCAAATTCAGTTGATCCAATCCTGATTCCAGAGTTTATATACTTTATCCCCATTGCAATAAAATTTCAAACCACTATGCAGGTAAAATAATAACCTTCAGAGGATATGGTTGTAGATAAATTTGAATCAACTTTTAATAAGAATTCAAACCTGAAATATTTATCGGAGTCATATCTCGAAACTACAGTTGGTACCAAAAAACCATGCCTATTGTCATCTGGTGTTACAGAATTGAACTTCAAATCATAGTGATATTTAGAGAGTTCATAAACATGTATTGTTTAAAGAAAAAAATATTTTTTTCTCTTATCAGTGTCACCTAGAACCTTATTAGAATGTCAATTCCTTTCTTTCTTTCTGATGTAGACCAAGTGACCCAACTTGCAAATTAATTTAATTCAATTCTTTTTAGCAATCAATTTTCAGGCCCCTTTCAGAAAAAAAAGCACTTATGCTTTTCCTCTCGAAAATAAAGAACTCAAGTTTGCATTATTTCTATGAAATAAGTGTAATTTACATTCAGAAGTCAGTAGGCTAGTAAGAAACTAAGGTTGATAAACAGACTGGAAGACATGTTCCCTTACTCTCAAGTTGCTTGCAAATTAGTATTGATTACTACTCAAAAGAAAGCACTGTCGTGGTTTTCAAAAGCATATTGGTCTTGTGTAAGGACATGGGTCTCTGCTCTCTGCAAGTGACTTTATTATGGATAGTTGTCTAGTGAGGACTTCACAAGGCTGTCAAACTAATCCTTCCTTAGCAGGTAGCTGATAAGAACATATGACCAAGACCAGTGTTCTTGTCATTTAAATGGGGATTACTTAAAGTTGATGCCTTCAGGATGAAAAGAGAGGTGATAGAAATGGTGGTCTGACAGATCAGAGGAGCTGGCATGTTAGAAGAGTGTCCTCACACATGGAAAGCACCCATGCTACCTGCTGCTCTGGTGGACTCTGCAACTGGGAAGTTCCAAGAACAATGAGAGTCAAAAGAAAGACTGAACAGAACATTTTACTCTTTCTCAATAAAATAACTCTTCATTGTCCACAAACCTTCCCCAAGCAAAAAATTTTTTTCCCTGTGCCGCCAACTCCTGTTGTATGACACAACACCCGATTTAGTCTAATGGAATCACATGAAGTTAAGAGCATGAGCTTTCACACCTGGGATTTGGACCTTGTCCTCTCATTACTAGCTGTGTCATCTTGGGCAAGTTACTTAATGTTTTGAGCATCAGTTTCTACATCTATAAAACGGGTGCTCATAATATTTATCTTGCAGGTCTTTTGGGAAGTTTGAATGAAATGACATATATAAGGCATGTGCTCATATGATGGGTGAGCAATCAAAACTAGCCGTTGTTATAAAAGCATGGGTTATGTTCACAAAGCCCTATTGTCACTATTCACTTTATGGTGAATAGCCATTTCCAGTGTATTGCAGTTCGTAGGGAGGAGGCCCAGGGCGAGAAAGAATGGGGAGATATTTTTGTTTACTCAGATAGATTGTAAGTCCCTGATCCTTGATACTAACTACATCCAAGAAAGCATATCATCTCTGACATTGAGGATCTAACCTAAGTGGTGGAGACTATACATATGATGCTATATTAGAAAGTAGAATGTGCTCACTGTTATGCTAGACTCACAAAGCACTTTGGGATCACCAAAGAGGAGAAAGCTAATTTTGATCAGGAGTTGGGGATGCCATCATGGAAGGCCGCATATTTGATCTGTGTCTTAAACAAAGGCTCGAATAAGAATTAGAAATAAGAAGGAAATAGATACCTCAAAATTTCAAAAGCAAAACAGACACAATTTGGGATGTATAGGATATGGAGAGTAAATAGGAAAAACAAGAGTGAAAACCAGAATTTAGAAGCCCAGAAAACTGGAAGGACAGTGCTGCCTGAAGTTCAGCAGGACATCACAGAGAAGGGGTGAAATAAGTAGAAGATGATAAATTCAGGTTGAGTTTGAGGTGGAGGAAGAACATCCAGATGAGGATATATCCTGGTGAAGTATAATTTACAATTCATGGAAGAGATGCAGACTCCAGAGTCATTTTCATGGATGTGATCATTTAAACTTAAGCAATCATTTTAGGGGAGAGAATAAATCAATAATTTAATGGCAACTAGTATAGAACAGTAAGAAGCAGCTGTGATTTGGAGACTCATAGACACATAGTTGGTTTTTTGTTGTTGTTGTTGTTTTGAGATGGAGTTTTGCTCTTATTGCCCAGGCTAGAGTGCAGTGGCACAATCTTGGCTCACTGCAACCTCCGCCTTCCAGTTTCAAGCAATTCTCCTGCCTCAGCCTCCCAAGTAGCTGAGATTACAGGCACCTGCCACCACGCCCAGCTAATTTTTTTGTATTTTTAGTAGAGATGGGGTTTCACCATGTTGGTCATGGTGGTCTTGAACTGCTGACCTCGTGATCCACCCACCTCAGCCTCCCAAAGTGCTGGGATTACAGGCGTAAGCCACCGCGCCCAGCCGACACATACTTTTAAAGGAAACTTTGTGCAGCTGGGCAGGAAACCAGGAGAATGCAGAATCACAGAGGCCAAAGGAAGAGCAAATTTTACAGTGGCAAGGGTGATTGGGAATGTCAGGCCCTAAAGAGAGCCTGAGTAGCATGAAGCATAAGGGACTGTGTATGCCATGAGGTGACTGCATAGAAAGCTGTTTCAGAGCTAAGAAGGAGCAGAACCATTGAGAAGATAAAGTGGGAGAGAGGAGGATGCATAGAATTGTAGCTTGAGGGACAAGGGAAGGTGTTTTATTAGGATAATAATAGCCTAAAGACATTTGCAGTTTGGAGGGAAGGAGCCAGTAAAATGGATTGAAGCTGAAGAATAAACAAGGATTAATTAATCAATCAAGACCTCCAGAGCACTGGTTATCAACCCTTTCTTAACATAAAACTCACTTAGGACCCTTATTATAATACTAACGCCTGGTCCTGATTCTGATCAGGATTATTTACTAGTTTTCCCAGGTGATTCAAATCTGTATCTAGGTATGAGAGTCACTGACTTAGAAGAACTGGACATTGGATTAAGACCACTATAGATGGTTATTTTGGGATGACAAAGGCTCTCTTTTTCCTCTGAGATGAGGGTAGTATAGTACTGGGGTAGAGGAGTAAGAAAAGGATGAATTAAGAGCAGAAACATTTAGAAAGACTTTGAAAGGACTCCTGATGAATGGCTTCAAACTGAGAAAGTAGAAGGTAAGATGCTTACATTGAGGGTGCAAAAGTAAGATTGGGCCATGAAAGAAATTTAAAGCATTCCAAATAACTATTAAGATTTCCACAGAGATAAACAAGGTAACTGTCCGATTACTGCTTTATTCTCTCTACCCTTATTCGTTCGCCATGCCTTTACAAAGAAAGGGCATTACTGTGTTTCTTGTTACTCTTATGAAAAAGAGAAAAAGAAATATTATAACTGGGGAACAGCTAGAAGAATAGTAACGTTAATAGAGCCTTAGTGAAGACTTTAAGTAAAGGTATCAAGAATAAGGAAATCTAAGCAGTGCATTGAGATCTCTGTGAAATCACTGAGAATTCATCCTCGACGGGACCTTGGAGATTATCTCACCCACCATTTAAATTATGAGTAAACTAGGGTTCAGAAAGATTCTGTGATTTGATCACCACCAAACAGCAAGTTAGCAACACCAAGAGACATTGAAATGAAGCCTTGGAGCCCCACACCAGTGCCTTCAGCTCCTGCACACACTTGGCCTCCTGACCTCTGTCATGAGGTTCCTGGTTAGCAAAATGGCTGTCATTCTTTTGGGAGGATTAATAAGAAAATCTGTAAATTGGTTTTAGCTCTTTGCAAGAGAGAAAAAAAAACTATGTGCAATTTCTTCTTTATTGCTGTTATTATGTGAACCAGATTGAATTGCTGCATCTCTGAAGAGTTTCTTACGACTGGTGTAAAGTTTCCCATTTTAACCCAAGTCAATTTTAAATTGCCCATACAACACAGAGATAACTGACTGTAATAATTCAGTTGCCACACTCAACACATTGTTTGAAATCCAATGAAAGGCAAAAGGAAAACTTGCAATAATACAGAATCAGCAGGATAGATCCTGCAAGCTGTAACAGGACTTATTTTAAGTAGTTAAAAAGGAGCTGTGTGTGTAGTAACAAGATCAGTGGGTCTCCTCTGCATGGCTACAATACAAGGATAGGAGCTGCAATTCTCTGGGCCTGGGGTTTTTTAAATCTGTAAAACAAGATGAATAAGCTAGAACACTTCTTTCAGAATTAAATCTCTCTCATTTCTGTCTGTATTTTAATTTTTGTCATCCCCCCACCAACATTTCTAAAATAGTTAAAAACAAACTATAAAAATATTTCACGGATCATAGTTCCAGGTTTTTTTTTAATTATAAATAAATTTATGGCTCAATTTCAGGTTCCTTATCAGTAAAATAGAGGAGCGTTGGTGTAAATATTCTAAACTCAGCTCTGTGCTTCAGTGGGCTTTTCACTACCTTTAGTTGCACTAGGCTGGTTGCTATTTACCTTGCATGGTTGACTGCTCTCTTCTCACATCATGTGCCAGGAAGGGCACTGCACCTTGGTACAAACGCTGCTGGACACCTTTCTGTTTTCCTTCTTTTCTTAATCCTATCCAAGTATGCAGTACGCTCTTTGGTCGTCTCATGAGACCCAGGGGCATGTTGGAAAGAACTGAGAGAAAGAGCAACAAAGCGGCGAGTGGTGTGAGAGGGCAGCATGCGCTGTGAGTAAGCTGGACTCACCCAAAGAACCGTATTTATTTTGCATTCATCCCCATGAATTAATAAAAAGAACTCGTGATACACAAAGAGAGGAGAGGCTACAATTTAAAAGAGCTGTATTGGTTTGGATGTTTTGTAAAATGATTACATGATGGAAAAGTGTAGAAAATGCAATATTTGCTGGCTTTGGAACTGTCTGTGTGACTACAAAGTCGGGAGTGGAGGGACATGAGGACTTGTGAGAATGTTTTTTTCCACAGGGAAGTGATTTTTCTTTTCTTAGTTGGATTTAGGGTTATTCTTGATTCTAGTGCATATTTTCTCATATTTTAAAACATTGCGTGATGTTAATTCACAAGTCTCAGATTTCAACTCTAATATAATACATTGGAATCATGATTTTTCTCAGCCTTTCAAATTCTCAATTATTTTACTATCAGAATTTTCTTGTATTTGAATAATTTCTTAAAAGAAGCTCTGTCTAGACATGCAAACTGAGTTGGAAAATGGATATAAGCATCTAGATGACTCTAGAAAAAAAGTATCTTCATTGTTTTAGGCAACAAGTGTCTAGTCTTCACTGGTATTAATTATCCAAATATGTATTTTATATCACTAATTAACTTTTCACACGTAGAAATTGTCTTACAAAAACATTTAACAACACTATTATTTTCCAGGACTCTTTTTTCCTCTGCATACTAGATCACAGTATTTTTAGTGATGAGAAAATATATACAAATTCAAACCGACAGCAATTCATGAATCTCTAATATTCCTGGTATATGTTGTCCACTTTGCGAAAATGATTATTAATAGCCTGACTGCAAAATTGTTTAAGAAACCTTTCATTTTAAATTAGCCATAATTTATTTTTTCAGACTATACAGATGTATTAAGGTCATTTTCTTTGCCCATATTTAGTTTTCCCTGTTTAATAAAAATTATATATATATAATATATAATATGACTATGTATAAAATATGTTAAAACAATATATATGTATATTTATATACTCTTATGAATATGCAATGTATTTATTATATATTATACATATCTTTTTTATTAAACAGGAAAAATGAATATATAAATGACTAATATATATAAATTACTTTTTTTATATATATATAAATTAAGAACCACAAGAAAGAAAATAATTGGCAAGTAATTAGTCAGTTCATTTGATTATTTGAGATCACCAAACAAAATACTTCAAGTTTTCCAAGATAGTTTGTACCATTTGGTTCAAATGTTTCCTCTGAGGGGCTAATTTATTAGCAACAACAGAGTGAGTTAGAGATAAGAAAGGGTGAGAACCCAAGTAATTGACATCCATTCAGGAGGCCTTTGTCTAAGAATCTGAGGTGACTAATAAAAACTGACAATCAAAGGGAGGGAGACTTCTGTCTGGAGGGTATTTCTCATGAAAACAAATAATGCAAAATTAAATTAAAGATATCACCCCACTGAAGCAATTGCTATTCCCAACTTTATCCTTAGAATTCTTTTTCAAAGCTTGAGATTGCCGTACGGGCAAATGTGCTCCACTGAACCACACAAGCACAACTAGATCAATCAACCAGTAGCCAGTCAATCAATGAAATCTATCCAAAGCCAAAGTTTTCTTCTCCTAAATGTAGCGAGATAATTGGCTTTGCTCTACACTGTGCTTTGAAGATAGAGAGTTCACTGACTTAAGGTGATAAAGATTTTAAACATTAGCCAACATTTTTGAGCACTACGTGTCAGGGATTTGCTAAATGATTTCTGTCTCGTCCTTTATCAGAATTTTTGAAATAACTATATGAAGTTAGTGCATTTTTGTCCCTAGATGTGGACACTAAGGCTTGACTACAGTTGCTTGCCCAAGATAACACAGCTGCTAAACAACAGAACCAGGATGCAAACCCAGCGCGACCTGAGCACCACACTACACCATCTCCTTAGGCGCGCAGCACTGTTTTGCTTTCAGATGCTTCTGGACACTCAGAAACACACAGCAGAGTATCAGTTATCGGAGGCTAAAAAGCATGCCATATGTTGCCTCTGCATCCAAAAAATTGCCAACAATAATGCCACACTCAGAGTGGTGCTTGAAAAATATCTATTGAATCGTATTCACAAATGAAAACTCTTTTCTCTAATGATGTATCATCTCACTGCGCTAAGAAATCAAGTATGGCTCCATAAAATTTTAGTCATAAGGATAATGTTATTTGAACAGGAACAAGATGGCATTATGAATAATAGATTTCAATCTATTAAGCACAGAGCTACAGCAACAGTTTAACAGGATAATGCAAGGATTATTATAAAATTTTTAGAGATTACTGTAAGTAGCACATGATCCCCTTTGCTATCAATAAAAACAAAACAATTGCTGAGAAATAGGCCATTTTGTTTATTTGCTTTTACTTGAAAGCTGTGTGGAGTTGCGCAACTAGACTAGGGTTAGGACAGCTGAGTTCTATTCTTGGTTCTGAAACTAAATGGCTCTATGACTCTCAGCAAAAGACTGACCTTTTCAGGCCTAAATCTCCTCATGGTTAAATGTAGGGGAGGATCAGATGAGATGATTTATAAGGTCCTTCCAACTCTAAAATCCCATCATTCTGTAATAGTGCTGCATTAGATTCCAATGTTAGCGTAGTTGGAAATGCTCACTTCAAAATTTTTTACCTTTTGCAAAATTCCCTGTATCAGGAGATTCAAAACATACTTTATGCCAAAACTCAGAAGGGAAAGAAATACAGCAGCCTTTTAGCTATAATCTGATATGCAGCAACTATAGTGTATGTGCAAGGTGAAGGAAGAGTGACAAAATAAGACTAAAAAAAGGAAAAACAAAACTGTCACCATTACAGGACACCAGACCAGCCAAGACATGATGAAAGATATGGCAAGATTCACACAGGGAATTAGAGCAATCTGAGCCATTTTCTAGAACTTTCTCAATTTTAATTGGGCTTACTTAAAATTCAGTTATCCACTTTGGTGTACATAAAATAAAATCTAAAATATCACCAAGACTTACTGTACTTACAATTAGTGACAGCTCGTGTACAAATACAGTTTCTAGTAATATTGTATATAAAGCAATGCTATATATACAGACCTGGAATCCCCAGTGCTGGGTTCTTTGCCTACCTTTCTATAATTAGCTGTGTTATCTTCATTAATGAATGTGACCTTTCTGTCAGATACGTTGCTTAGCTCTAACACAATTGACCTTATTGTGATACAAAAACAATATGTTTTGGTTATGCAATCACTCACTGACTTCTATGAAGTAGGTCCTGGTAAGTGGAGGGTCTGTTGTTAGCCGAGGGGATGACAAGTGTGACCACTAGGTTTGGCACAGCTGGGCCAAGACTGCATAATTAAGGGAAAGAGATTGAGAAGCCCCAGAGAAAGGATTCTGGGAAGGGAAGCAGGAACCATTACAGCTAAGTGGTAGCAGTGAAAAAGGGGATAAGAAGGTAGAGAAGAAGACCCAAGAGCTACAAGGCTAAGAAAAGAAACTTGGAGGGAAATGCTGTGTTCTACAAACCCTCTCTTTTTCCTCCAATTCTAAATTGTCAATAAACTATACACTCTTCAGTAATGCCTTGGTGCAAGTGGATTCTTTATCTTGAATGTAAAATGATTAAATCCAGTTTCAGAGGCTGACTCATGGGTTAAAAATGCATTGTAAGGAAATGTGCTGAAATACACAAAACTGAATTTGCAGTATTGCTATCATCATAGCATGAAGGCCCTCCTCGATCAGAATGTGACTGGCTAGATTGCATCTAGGTTCAGTTCTGAACATGACACTTTAGCAGGGGTCTTAAACATAGATACCTTTGGGGACCAAGTTGAGTGAAAGTGGGACAAAGACAGTAGGCACTGATGAAACCTTGAAGCTGGAGAGGGTGTGCCCAGCAGAAAGATAGTCAAATTCCTTTTGCTTTTACTTTTGGATGTAAAAACAAAACAAATAAAATAGATACTGTGTCAAGCAAAACACATCTGTGAGCCAGAATCTCTGAGTCATTAAAAAATAAAAGGACGTTCAAAGGAAAGTGGTCAGGATACGAAATAACTCACAACTGTGCAGCATGCGGAACAACTGAGTGAACTGGGATCCTTTAATTTGAAAAAGTGTAGACCATTGTGAAACTGGTGGTTGTCTTCCAAGTATTTGAAGGTTGCTATACAGATGAGGTATTACAGATATTTTAGCTTCTCTTTAGGGGCTAAACCAGAAAAAAAACTGGGCAGCCATTAAGGATTAAATGAGTAAATATTTGTAAAGCACCTAAAGTAGTATCTGCACAGAGTAAGCATTATCTATTAAATAAAATGAAGTTGTCTTCACAGTCAGAGTTGTCCAAAGCTTAAACGAGTTGTTTCTGTGGTGGGTAGCTGGAGGGCAAACATCCATGAGATGGTTATGAGACAGTATTCTGATAAATGAAAAGCCCACTCAGACTTGGAGACTACCAGGGTCCAGGCCTAGATGGTTCTCGAAGGTAGCTTATAAACCTGGACTCAATTTCATGTGCAACAGATACTTGAAGTCAAAGACATGTCTCCTTTACTGAATGGTCTTGCATCACATTTCACTTCTCAGACAGGACTCATCCCTGCTTTGAGATGAGAATCAATTGAAGTCATAAATTAAGTACCCAGGAAAAATGAAGTACAGGGAAGGCATATGCAATCCTAGAAAGTAACGGTGGTGTCCGGGAAGTGTGGGTACTTTGGAAAGAAAATACCAGAGCTTCTCCCAGAGTCCCTCAACAAAGGAGCAGAGAGCATGGGTGTAGTGATGAGGAACTTCAGAATTTAGGATCTGCAATCTCTCAGAGCCACCTTTATGATGTTTTGTGAGACTGAGTCAAAGTGGACACTTTAATGTTGAATCATTCAAAATAGAAATCCATGTCTTAAAATCCCCAAAACATGGAAATGAAGAGCCACAACAAGAAGACTGAGAAGATATCTGTAAACTATTTTTAAAACATTGAGATTCTGGCCAGGTGTGGTGGCTCATGCTTGTAATCCCAACACTTTGGGAGGCAAGGCAGGTGGATCATGAGGTCAGGAGTTCGAGACCAGCTTGACCAACATGATGAAAGCCCATCTCCACTAAAAATAAAAAAATTAACCAGGTGTGGTGGCATGCATCTGTCATCCCAGCTACTCAAGAGGCTGAGGAAGGAGAATCGCTTGAACCCGGGAGGCGGAGGTTGCAGTGAGTCAAGGTCGTGCCAGTGCACTCCAGCCTGGGCGAGAGAGCGAGACTCCATCTCAAAAAAGAAAAATATTGAGATTTTGATTATGGTGGGTATCATATGTCATAGAAGGACAATGGTTAATATATAACAATAGTGACTAGAACAAACTCTGACTGAGACACGAAATTCAGTGCTGATGTAGGTCTGAATATCATAGGTCTGAGAACAGGGCATTTAATCCAACTGGAAAAATTGAGAGGAAAAATCAGACCTATCTAACAATTGCATGTTGTTGCTTTGTATAAAGTAGAGTAGTTGGAAAGTAAATGGATGGGAATAAAGATTTATCAAACACCCCACTTCTAGTCAGGCACAGTGCTAGGTGATTTACATGCATTGCCTTATCGAATCCTCATATTAATCTTGAGAAAAAAAGGTAATTTATTCCCATTTCTGCACAAGAAAATTAGATCTCAGTTTAAAAAACTTGCCCCCCTCTCATAAACTTGATGGATTACAAATCAATACAAATGTTTTGGAGGGTAATTCATCCAAATTATCAAAAACTTTAAGAAGCAAAATTATTACCTCAGCAATGAAATTTTTAGCCATTTATTCCTCAGAAATACTTTTTCATGTGTGCAAAGATATTATGTGCAATTTTCCTCATTCCAGCATTATTTGTAATATTAAAATTTTGGAGGCAACCTAACAGTTATTTGGTGAAACAACTTATGATACATCTATATTCTAGAATACTTTGAAGGTAATAAAAATATTAAAGTATATGAAATTAAATTCATTTGGAATAATATTTTAGTAATATTTCTTAGTATAAAAATCAAAAATACAAAAATATCATAAGTAGCAAAATTAACTTTTTATTAATAAAGTATATATACATCTGTATGGGTATAGTGAATGATCTGGAACACTATATGCCAAGTGATTAACAGTAGTTACATCTAGAGAATGAGACAAAGGGCTAGAGCGGAAGAGACCACATCCTACCTTCTGCTGTTCTGTATTATTTAAACTGTCTCAAACAGAAAAGTACCATTCCTTTAAAAAAGATGGAAAGGAATAATGAACCCAAAGTCACACAAGCAGCCACCAGCAGTTGGGACTCATCATAGTTCCTGCTTCAGTATTGACTTCTAAGTTTACATTTTGGGATTCCTCTTCTTCTGAAATGACGTTACACTGTCTAGAGTAGAAAATGATACACAGCAGAATTATGTGAGAGAACAGGAAAAATTGTCCAAGGAAAATCAATTAAAGCATGGATGAAGGCCATGGCAGCAGCCACAAACTCATTATTTTGCCATGAATTAATATATATCTCTAGATATGAAGATGGCTACAAAGAAAGTGTTGTGTCACATGAGTTTGTTTTTCTAAGAGTGTCGTTCTTTAGAGCAGGTCTAACTATTTGATTAAATTACCCCCAGAAGACATGTCTAGGTACACATAGCTATCATTAACTTTCAGATTCTCTAACAATGCATTTATATCTCCAAATTTAAACCTTCAGCATCTCCTCTGGTTTTTCTCATATAGTATCCTGCTGAAAATCAAGATTCTGATCAATCACATCCTCACAATATAAATCTCATACAAGGAAGAAGAGCTGGATTTTTAGAAACACTACAATATTTAATAACACTCATTATAATTATTAGTGAAATCCAGAACCCGGAAACAAGGTAACAAAGAGTAAAACACGAATATAAAAAATTCAGAAATATGTCCAAAGTTCCAAGAATATTGAAGGTAGACAAACTAAATTATAGTAACTTATCTCTTTGAATCAGGGCAGATTCTTACTGGCAAGGGGAATATCATGAGAATAAACTGAAGCACCCAAAGATGGTTGAACCAGATGTCCTTTAAGGTCTTTTCTTCTCTTATATGCATTTCTCCTAAAACATCTAAGTAATAACACTTAGCTGTTTCAGATGAAAATGCTCAAGGTTGATCTGCTAAGGTCTATGGTAGTCTATAACTTTCTCAAGGTATAATATTAGTCCAACTTTTTCTGGCCTATTAATAAACAAGATAAAACCATGTTTAGAATGTGCAGCTTACTAAAGGTATTGATTTTCTATTAGATAATTTTAGAGGTAGGTCTAAATATAAATTGAATCACATCTGTAAAGTTCATTGGTCTCAGCACTTGAGTGGCAGTATCTGGCCGTGTCACACAAACACACATGCACACTTGCACATGTGCACACACACATACACACACACTCCTACTTGGCAATGTTAGCTCAGAGAAAACTTATATGGACTATAAGACACAAGCCATTCAAAAACTTTCTCCAAAACCAAATCAAAAGAAATGTCAGTCTATCTAGCCATTACATCCTGTCTCCTTCAAGAAAACCACTGTTTCTCTGTTTTTTGTTTTGAACCCAATGTCAGAGGGGAATAACATATTAATTTAATTTTTTAAATCAAGCAAACATAAAAAAACTATCCCTTACTTTACATTTAGATAAATGTGTACAAATCCAGGAAACTCCATATGAATGTTGCTCAAGTGGGGGCATTTCAGCAAAAATTCATTTTACTAAGGATACATTTATAGTGCACACTTTGCAAAAGTTAGCAAGTAGCGCTGTGCTTAACAATCTGCATTCATATTGTATGAATTAACCACCTAATGGCTCCCCAGGAAATATTACAGCAAAAAACATTGATGTTGGCATAACTGAGAAGCATTCATTTAAAGATAAACTTCCTATCTTTTGTAGCTGTAGGTACTGAGGATGCATTATGATGAATAATTACACAGATTAATAAGATGTCTTCAAACTTTCTGGTACTTAAGGGAAGTAGTTTGATTATTTTCAAACAAGCGTATCGTGACTCTATTGAAGGTGTACTTTGCATATCACCATTCTAGATTTTCTCATTCTGATCCTTATACTTGCCAATATCTGACCAGAAGCAGAAAGATCAATGGAAGTAATCTGAGTTTCTGAGTGTACATGTAGATGAGAGTACACATGTGTGACAGCGTATGAGAGTGTGTGTGTGTGTGTGTGTGTGTGTGTGTCTGAATAGCTCACTTAAGCATGGTATCATTTATCAGCCAATATCATCTGTTTGAAAATTACCTGAGACATAGAAGATAGTTGGGGAGAAGTCCTGAGCAATGAATAGAAATGTCTAAATGTGGAGATTAAATAGACACATACGTAATACAACTAGTGGCTTAGAGAAGGTATTCAACAAACGATCACTATATTATTATCATCATTATTGCCTCTGTATGGCTACACAGAGAACCTGAAATCACTAACAAACTTATTTAACCTTAAAGCAGATAAGAAGCAATCAGCTGAAATGGAGGACACATTTTGCTATAGTCAGGCCTGCTTACAATAGCAAAGAGTTATAGCTAGCATTCTAACAATAAAGAAAAAATATAAAGAAAATTATAAAAGACAAACATAACTTAAAGAGCAGCATGCGCCAGGACATTTGCACCAGGACAAATAGTTTAGACTATTTGTAGCCAGAGAGAGCATCACTTAATCTTTGCAAAACACACACTTTATTTTCTTAGTGATGACACTGTTAAAAATAGCAGCTGTGGAGTCAGACATATCTGAGTTCAAATCCCAGCTCTACCACCCTGTGGTTTTGTGATCTTGGCTAAGTTGCTTAACCATGATTCTCAGTTTACTGCTCCCTTAAATAAAGATTCCATCTCTTCCTCACAGTACACTAGGTCTAAATGAAATGTTGAATGTAAGTGGCTAACACAGGGTCCACCACATGGAATCCACTTAGGTAACTACATTATTATTACCATATTTTGCTTAAGAAAACATAGAAATGTGTGATTTAAGGTCCCTTTCAAATATTTTAATGTCTAAAACAATGCTGTCATGTAAAGAGGTAATTTTTAGTTACCTAGAAAATTAACATATGGAAAGCCTAATTTCCATATGACACTGCTGTTAGACTTGGTTTATCATTTAATATATACTCAGACACAGATAAGAAGATATGTAATCACAGACAGAAAGAAAAAGTAGTTTCCCTTTCTCCTTTTTATCTGAGTCAAAGCAAGTTCATAAATGTCTCAGACTTTAAAGTCTGTTGACTAATTGTTGAAACAGGGCCAGCCACTACACCATTGTGAGTGTAACTACACCAGCTTGGATGTATGTTCCTGCTATGTTTCTTTCATGATACTTTCCTGTTTCCCTTTTTGAAACCACAGACAAAATCTGGATCCCTCCAGAGTACACATTCGTAAATGCCAGTGATATCTTGAACACTCACAATGCCAGAGGAAGGAATTCCGCTTGGAAAGAGCACAAAACCTTCTGATGACATTCATACTATAATCATGGGGATAGTCAATCAGCTTAATAGTCACAGTACTTCATGGCTCTTAAGAGGAATGGTAAAAGGAAAGGGAGAGAAATACATCATAACCAGCACTTTTCCAGTGCTTAGAAGACACTCAAGGAATACTTATTGAACTAATAAATGCATTTATCCTACCTGGAATGTGTAGAGAAATCTTTAAGATGATAGATAGATAGATAGATAGATAGATAGATGATTGATTGATAGATAGATAGATAGATAGATAGACTGAACTAGGACCTTGGTTCGAAAGAATTGAGTCTCTGTATTATTCAGAACTCTTTTTGATATAAATGACAGAAAAACATTTCAAATACATCCAACCAAATATGAATTATATTGGCTTATATAAGTAAAAATATCAGGAGTTGACTGGCTTAGCATAGCTCCTCAAAAGTGTTCTCTCTTTATTTCTTGCCTCTTTTTCTTTTGGGTTGGCTACAGTTTCCAGAAGTTTTTCCCCGTGTGTTAGGAATAAATAGCCACCAGAAGCTTCAGAGCTACATAGACTTTGCCCTCAGTAGGACAGAGAGGCTCTCTCTTCAAACATCCAAATAATTACCTTAAAAGAGGACTTCAAGTGAAGAGACCCTGCTTAAATCTGATTGGGTCCACACGATCATGGTGGCTAATCACAATGGTTAGAAACACAGCACATTCTAATTTACCACCTCGGTTCATGTAACCACATCTGTGGTGTAGAGGGGCGCACTACCCTTTGATTCATAGCCTCATCCAAATCACGGTAAGAGAAAGAGGCAATTTCCAAATGAAAAGGATGTAGAAGAAACAAAATAATAGATGTCACCTACAGCCTCTTCCATAAATTACTTTTACATCCTTGGTTGCTTCCCTCCTTGAGCCTCCATAGTACTGTAGTCAGTTGTTTACAACCGCCAGACTGCCTCAGGATTTAAACATTCTGAGTAGAAAAACATGTTTTCCTCACAGCCTGGTGTGTTGAACATCATCTGCACTCTTTAATTTAAAGGGATAACTTCTGCAAAACCACTTTGTAAACTGTAAAGAATTATATAAATGTAAATATTTAGGATAATGAACTTAATTGTCTTCAACCTTCTGAAAGAGTTAAAAAGACAGCCCTTCTATCTCAAAATTCAGTGATTTTCAAGGAGTAATGCAGAATTGCTTCCAGCAATAGCTTCTGCATCTATGCCTCTTTCAACTTATATCTGTTTATTGCATGCTTTTTTTTCGTGATTTATAAAGGAAAAGGGCTGAAGATGAAATTTTAAAACTGTGTTATTATCTTGAAACACAACTCCTGTAGTATTCATTGTAATATTATTTCTCTACTCCTGGCATGGAGCAAGATTATTTGGAATGTAGCCATGTCTGTTTTCCTTTTCTTTTGTTAGTAATGACATCTAATCTGGTATGCACTGGCTCTTTCTCCTATGCATGTTATTTCTTTTAATCTTCAGAATGAAGTAGTTTGTTTTCAATACTCCCCAGTATCTTTGTAGTGCCTTACAAGTCATCACTATCTTGAAACTACAGTCTCTCACCCATTGAAAGTGGTTTCCTAGTTTTCATGTATTTTTAATTATGCTGGGAGACAAATCATAACCCTCTCAAGGAGGACTATGTTTTATACACTTTTTTTAAATCACTCACAATGCCCTGCAATCAAAAAAGTCCCCCACAATTTTTTTAATTTAGTCTGAGAAATTAGAAAGTCTTAAGACAAAACTTGAAAACTTACCTCATTAAAATGAACCCAACTGCAATAGAAGGTCATTATAATTAAAATATTTCCAGTCCCTTCTGGACATTGACCAATAGTAATGATACCCTTTTTTTTTTTTTCCTCTTGGTAAAGTAAATGTTTCCTTTGTTAATAATTCAGTATAACAAAGACTTTTAGTCCTTAGTTCTTTTCACATAATTGTCACTAGCTATTGTGGAGAGAAAAAACCCTGAACACTTGATTCTGGAGCAAAGAACAAGTGAAAAAAGGAGCAGAAGCCACCAGCTAAAAGAGCAAAACCTTACAAAGAAATGACTGTCAAGAAAATATGACATGCAGCAATTTTTATTCTATTCTCACAAAAATGGGGGTAATAGGTAATATAATTAATGAACTCTGGTTAGAAGAAAAGGAGCTTTGACCACAAAGATATGCTATCTTACTTTACAATTTACACCAAAGTTTTATCTGTTCTGCCTCATAGGATGTAACCATTCAACAATGCTTTGAAATAGCTATTATATGTTCATCACTTTGGGATTGGGAAACTGTGTTCCAGACTTAAAGTGGTTTTCCCAAGAAAGCAAGGCTAGCCATATTCTGATGTAAACATTTTGTACTGTTTCCACAATGTCACAGAGGCTAATATTTTCTTCCACAAATTAACTATAAACTTTTAAAACACTGAATTACTACATGAACTTTAAATACAATCTCTAATTTATTACAATTTTATTCTTTCTACTTTTTAGTTGCTCTATATATGTATATGGATGTGTAGCAGAGTCTTTTGTGATTTTTTTTTTTTTAATCAAGCTTCACGGCTTTCCCTGGCTTTGTTTGACAAAAGTGTTTTGTTGTTGTTGTTGTTGTTGTTGTTGTTGTTTTAACACAAGTGACTCTGTTTTGAAACTGACAACTTTCACATTTCCCCTTTTGATCAAGATCTAATAATGTGTTACATAAATATATGGTGAATAAATAAATAAAATAGAAGGAATATTTGTAGGTAAGGCAAACTCTGTGGATCTGCCTTTTCCTTATGGATATATATATATATATATATATATTTCTGTTTCACTTATTTATGTATTTATTTATGTATTTATTTTACTTTAAGTTCTGGGATACATGGGCAGAACATGCAGGTTTGTTACATAGGTATACACGTGCCATGGTGGTTTGCTGCAGCTATTAACCTGTCATCTAGGTTTTAAAGCCCCACATGCATTAGGTATTTGTCCTAATGCTCTCCCTCCCCTTTCCCCCAAACCCCCAACAGGCTCTGTCCGGTGTGTGATGTTGCCCTCCCTGTGTCCCTGTGTTCTCATTGTTCAACTCCCAATTACGAATGAGAACATGGGTGTTTGGCTTTCTGTTCCTGTGTTAGTTTGCTGAGAATGATGGTTTCCAGCCCATCCATGTCCCTGTAAAGGACATGAAGTCATTCCTTTTTATGGCTGCATAGTATTCCATGATATACATGTGCCACATTTTCTTTATCCAGCTTATCACTGATGGGCTTTTGGGTTGGTTCCAAGTGTTTGCTATTGTAAATAATGCTGCAATAAATACATGTGTGCAGGTGTCTTTATTTGTTTCCCACTCTGTAAATTACTGTACAAGTGTAAGAATTTATTTTTTGAATTTAAAATTCTGCCATTCTGAATATCTCAAATGAATGTTACACAATCATTTCTCCAAGCAAATGGAAACATTTTCAGGGGTAGCTGCACAGCATATACAAAAGAAGGATGGTTGGTCAATGTGCATTTTTTGTGTGAGTGAGGATAACAGTTTAGTATAGACAGAAGAGACTTTCTGGCAGAATCATGCCACTGGCTTACTTTACCGGCTCAACAAAGCTATACAATTATATCCATACATAGAATGCATGACTACCTATTTAATAGAGTAGCTAAGGAAACAGAAAATCACTGATTTTCTCAAGGGAAGAATCATCCAAAGAACAAATGCTATCTTGTCTGTTTGTATCTATATGCTACTCTCAACTAATACTGATGATGAAAGATTATCAAGAATATCAAACATATGACCTTAGTATATAACAATATAGTTGCTTAGAACATGACACCTAGTAGTAATAACAAAGGAAATGTATTAATCTTCTGCAAAATTCCAGTGCTATCTCTACTATCTTTGAGAAAGGCTTGCAAATTTGTGCATTTTAGTTGTTGCTTTACTTCTGCATCTTTAAAAATAAAACAGCAAGATAAAACAAAGGGAAATCCTAGCATCTTTGAGGGAAACGTGGATCCCGTGGATAATGACACTTTCATCCAGACTCAGTCCTCAGAACACCACTTACATAGGAAGAAAAGCAATCAGCAAATATAAATAACCTAATCAAGTCATAGTCTAGGAAGTTATGACTTTAAAGAATAAAAACCTAAGCAAATGCTTGAAATAACTAAAATAAATTAATCTAAAACTGTTTACTAATGTTATAACTGGACACATGTTTTAAGTAGGTTTTTTCACTTATTTACAAATTCAAACAGTAAATATCATAGTAGGTTCTCCAGAAACTATTATGAACAAAATGTAAAAACGTAAATACATTTGAGGAAGAAATTTTTTTTCTTGTTTTTTTTTTTTTTTTTTTTTCTTGAGACAGAGTCTTACTCTGTCACCCACGTTGGAGGACAGTGGCACAATCTTGGTTCACTGCAACTTTTGCCTCCCAGGTTCCAAGATTCTCTTGCCTCAGCCTCCCCGAGTAGCTGGGATTACAGGCGCCTGCCACCACGCCCAGACAATTTTTGTATTTTTAGTAGACATGGTGTTTCACCATGTTGACCAGGCTAGTCTTGAATTCCTGACCTCGGGTGATCCGCCTGCTTCAGCATCCCGAAGTGCTGGGATTACAAGCATGAGCCACCACACCCGGCCAGAAATATTCTAAGTAACAACTCCAAAAGTTTATGAATTAAGGTCTAATTCAGTAGCATAGTTATTAATAAGTGCAACCAGAGTTTGTGGAATTGTTTTACATTCAGTCTTAAAGCCAGTTCTGTATTTGACCAAAGATTTGATTTGGCTGTGTACAGTGGGGGCTCATGCCTATAATCCCAGCAATTTGAGAAACCAAGGCAGGAGGATTGCTTGAGCTCAGGAGTTCAAGTCCAGCCTGGACAATGTGGGGAGATGTCATCTCTATAAAACATAAAAAAAATAAAACTAACCAGGCATGGTGGTGCATGCCTCAACTCAGCAACTTGGAAGGCTGAGGAGGGAGGATTGTTTGAGCCCGGGAGGTCAAGGCTGAAGTGAGCCATGATTGTGCCACTGCATTCCAGCCTGGGTAACAGAGTGAGACCCTGTCTCAAAAAAAAAAAAAAGGCTTTTATTTAGCAACAATGTTGTATGAGACATGACACTAACCAGTATGAGAGATAAACTGCTTTCTAGATGTTTAGTGTTTAATAGAAAAATGTAAGGCATTCACTCAAATAAAGCTGTGATGCCTGTGAAAGGAGAGATCAAAATGATCAAGAAGTGTGTAAGAGAGAAATTTCCCACCTAGAGGAAATAAAGAAACTTCACAGAGCGAGGTTGCTGTGAGAAGCAAATGGCATAATATACATTAAAGCACTCTGTAAATTACAAAATTATGTTCTAATGTTAGATGATTTTCTCCAAGAATAGAGCCAAACATGTGGCACTCTAAATTCGACACCAAGAAGGACAGTTGAATTAGTCTTTTTTAGACATAAGAACAGAGGTCCTCTAAGAACACAGAAACCAAGGAATCGCACCTCTTGCCCCAAACAAGGAGATGTTAGGTAGTGCAGGTTCCCATGGAGGAAACGAGGGAAGCAGAAGCTTGTTTGGAGAGCAGGCTGCACTGAGCACACAGGCAGCAGGCTGTGCCTCTTCACACTCTGACTCTACCATTTTAACCTGGCACCTCATGGGGCTTCAGAACTAAGTGAGCCTTATTCCTTCCGGATATATCTTATCTCTTTGCCTTTTGAGTATTTCTTCATATTCAACTTGTCTGTATCTCTGTTGGACTCATTGCAGCTTAGAACTGCTTTCTATCCGTGTTTTTACTTCCACAGCCACCACGTAATGTTGATTCTCTTTATGGCTCTTGCTGCAAATTCCTAAGGGAGGGAATCTGCCTGTTTGGCTTATTTTTTCTAATCCAGTCCGTGTCAGACATCCCTGTCCAACTTAAGGATCAGCTGCCCTTGAGTCAAGTGCCCAACTGTTGCCCAATCACCTTTAATCAGGGTGGAAGTGTTGTGCGGTTCAAGGCCTGACCATCTAGATTTTATCCTTCATTCATACACCTGTTGCTCTATGTGCTGGATGATACAATGTACACAATTTAAATAAATAAATAAATCTGGGCCAGGCTTGGTGGCTCATGCCTGTAATCCCAGCACTTTGGGAGGCTGAGGCAGGCAGATCACCTGAGGTCAGGAGTTGGAGACCAGCCTGGCCAACATGCTGAAACCCCCTCTCTACTAAAAATGCAAAAACTAGCCAGGCATGGTGATGCATACCTGTAATCCCAGCTACTTGGGAGGCTAAGGCAGGAGAATCACTTGAACCCAGGAGACAGAGGTTGCAGTGAGCCAAGATCACACCACTGCACTCAAGCCTGGGCAACAGATCAAGACTCTGTCTATAAATAAATAAATAAACAAATAAAATCTGTATCTTTGTGATGCTTCCATTCTAGTTGTAAGAGACAATAATAAAAGTGAGAAAATAAACAAGATAAATTCAACTGTGATAAATACTATGGAAATATTAAAATATCTAACAAGAATGGGAGTGAGGAAAGAGATGAGATACTGGTTTGGGCTGGGTAGTTACAGAAGGAAAGGGACTCAGTGAGTAGAGAGCAGGGTGAGTTGAGTTCTGGGGTAAGGGGTTATGTCACATCACCGCAAGTAAAATACACCAAGACTGCTAAGTTTATTAGCATCATTCCAATCCTCCTCCCAACCAGGGTCAATATTAACATACCAAGTTTAAAATATGTATACTAACAATTGTGAGCTGTGACGAATCAACTTCCAAACATGTAGGAGCACAAATCCAAGAAAATAAAGATACCATCTAGTGATAGTCAGAACTGATGGTAATTTTGCTGTGATTTCTACTCCTCAGGATTATTGACAGGATACAACTAATATGAAATAAAAGATATAAAAGCATTTGTGAACCAAAGGTCTTTATATAGATACACAGGATCATGATCATTACCAGTATAAACTACAGTAAAGGGAAGAACAGTGAGTCCCATGCCAGGTAGGCATCCACCAATCTCACTTTTTAGAAATTGTGAGTAATAAAAAAAATGCTTGCAATACATACTGATGATGTGCGAGGGAGAGAATATTACCAAGCTTGAACTTTATAGGGAAAAAATTTTTATGTCCATATATTTATGTCATCCGTGTTGGTAACACTGTGAACACTGTTTAAAATCAAAATCTCTTCATTTCACTAAGTACATTGCAATTTCTACAGCTGGATCTCACAAAAATAAGATTTTTAAGTCAGAAGTTTGTTCCAGTTTTAGAGGTTATATTTTCAGTCCTGCCACCTTTCCTACATCACTCTAAGCTTATACAAAATCAGATAAGGGGGTGGCTGGTAAGATGGCTGAATAGGAGCAGCTCTGGTCTGCAGCTCCCAGCAAGATCAATGCAGAAGGCAGGTGATTTCTGCATTTGCAACTGAGGTACCCAGTTCATCTCATTGGGACTGGTTAGATAGTGGGTGCAGCCCATGGAGGGCAAGCAGAAGCAGGGTAGAGCGTTGCCTCACCCAGGAAGCACAAGGGGCTGGGGAACTCCCTCCCCTAGCCAAGAGAAGCTGTGAGGGACTGTGCCATGAAGAACTAGGCACTCGGCCCAGATACTGCTCTTTGCCCATGGTCTTTGCAACCTGCAGACCAGGAGATTCCCTTGGGTGCCTACATCACCAAGGACCTGGGTTTTAAGCACAAAGCTGGGCAGCCATTTGGGCAGACACCGAGCTAGCTGCAGGAATTTTTTTCATACCCCAGTGGTGCCTGGAAAACCAGCAAGACAAAACTGTTCACTTCCCTGGAAAGGGGGCTGAAGCCAGGGAGCCAAGTGGTCTAGCTCAGCAGATCCCACCCCCATGGAGCCCAGCAAGCTAAGATCCACTGGCTTGAAATTCTCGCTGCCAGCACAGCAGTCTGAAGTTGACCTGGGAGGCTCAAGCTTGGTAGGGGGAGGGGCATCCACCATTACCAAGACTTGAGTAGGCAATTTTCCCCTCACAGTGTAAACAAAGCCATCAGGAAGTTCAAACAGGGCAGAGCCCACCACACCTTGGCAAAGCCACTGTAGCCAGACTGCCTGTCTAGATTCCTCCTCCCTAGGCAAGGCATCTCTGAAAGAAAGGCAGCAGCCCCAGACAGGGGCTTATATCTAAAACTCCCGTTTCCCTGGGACAGAGCACCTGGGGGAAGGGGCAGCTGTGGGTGCAGCCTCAGCAGACTTAAATGTTCCTGACTGCCGGCTCTGAAGAGAGTGGAGGATCTCCCAGCACAGTGCTCGAGCTCTGCTAAGGGACAGACTGCCTCCTCAAGTGGGTCCCTGACCCCGGTGCCTCCTGACTGGGAGACACCTCCCAGCAGGTCGACACCTCCCACGAATGAGGTGTCGACAGGCACCTCATACTGGAGAGCTCCAGCTGGCATCTGGTGGGTGCCTCTCTGGGACAAAGCTTCCAAAGGAAGGAACAGGGAGCAATATTTGCTCTTCTGCAGCCTCTGCTTGCCTCCACTCCAGGCAAACAGGGTCTGGAGTGGACTTTCAGCAGATTACAGCAGACCTGCAGAAGAGGGGCCTGACTGTTAGAAGGAAAACTAACAAACAGAAAGGAATAGCATCAACATCAACAAAAAGGACATCCATACCAAAACCCCATCTGAAGGTCACCAACATCAAAGACCAAAGGTAGATAAATCCATAAAGATGAGGAAAAACCAGCTCAACAATTCTGAAAATTCCAAAAACCAGAACGTCTCTTCTCCTCCAAAGGATCACAACTCCTCACCAGCAAGGGAACAAAACTGGCCAGAGAAGGAGTTTGATGAATTGACAGAAGTAGGCTTCAGAAGGTGGGTAATAACAAACTCCTCCAAGCTAAAGGAGCATGTTCTAACCCAATGCAAGGAAGCTAAGAACCTTGAAAAAAGGTTAGAGGAATTGCTAAGTAGAATAACCAGTTTAAAGAAGAACACAAACACAAGTTTAGAGAAGATAGAGCTGAAAAACGGCACGAGAACTTCGTGAAGCATACACAAGTATCAATAGCCGAATCGATTAAGCAGAAGAAAGGATATCAGAGATTGAAGATCAACTTGATGAAATAAAGTATGAAGACAAGACTAGAGAAAAAGAATGAAAAGGAAAGAATAAAGCCTCCAAGAAAAATGGGATTATGTGAAAATGCCAATCCTACATTTGATTGGTGTACCTGAAAGTGACAGGGAAAATGGAACCAAGTTGGAAAACATTCTTCAGGATATTATCCAGGAGAACTTCCCCAACCTAGCAAGACAGGCCAACATTCAAATTCAGGAAATACAGAGAACACCACAAACATACTCCTTGAGAAGAGCAACCCCAAGACACGTAATTGTCGGATTCACCAAGGTTAAAATGAAGGAGAAAATGTTAAGGGCAGCCAGAGAGAAAGGTTGGGTTACCCACAAAGGGAAGCCCATCAAACCAACAGCAGATCTCTCTGCAGAAACCCTACAAGCCAGAATAGAGTGGGGGCCAATATTGAACACTCTTACAGAAAAGAATTTTCAACCCAGAATTTCATATCCAGCCAAACTAAACTTCATAAGCGAAGGAGAAACAAACTAGTTTACCAACAAGCAAATGCTGAGAGATTTGTCACCACCAGGCCTGCCTTACAAGAGTTCCTGAAGGATGCACTAAATATGGAAAGGAAAAACTAGTACCAGCCACTGCAAAAACATACCAAATTGTAAAGACCATTGACACTATAAAGAAACTGCATCAACTAACAGTCAAAATAACCAGCTAGCATCATAATGACAGGATCAAATACACACATAACAATATTAACCTCAAATGTAAACAGGTTAAATGCCCCAGTTAAAAGACACAGACTGGCAAATTGAATAAAAAATCAAGGCCCATCAGTCTGCTGTATTCAGGAGATCAATCTAATGTGCAAAGACACACAAAGGCTCAAAATAAAGAGATGGAGGAATATTTACTAACCAAATGGAAATCAAAAAGAAGCAGTGTTTGCAATCCTAGTCTCTGACAAAACAGACTTTAAACTAACAAAGATCAAAAAAGACAAAGAAGAGCATTACATAAAGGTAAAGAGATCAATGTAATGAGAAGAGCTAACTATCCTAAATACATATGCACCCAATACAGGAGCAAACAGATTCATAAAGCAAGTTCTTAGAGACCTACAAAGAGACTTGGACTTCCACACAATAATAATGGGAGACTTTAACAACCCACCATCAATATTAGACAGATCAATGAGATGGGAAATTAACAAGGATATTCAGGACTTGACCTCAGCTATGGACCAAGCAGACGTAATAGACATCAACAGAACTCCCCACCCCAAATCAACAGAATATACGTTCTTCTAAGAACCACATCACACTTATTTCAAAATTGACCACATAATTGGAAGTAAAACACTCCTCAGCAAATGCAAAAGAACAGAAATCATAACAAACAGTCTCTCAGGCTACAATGCAATCAAATTAGAACTCAGGATTAAGAAACTTACTCAAAACCACACAACTACATGGAAACTGAACAACCTGCTCCTGAATGACTACGAGGTAAAAATGAAATTATGGCAAAAATAAGTAAGTTCTTTGAAACTAATGAGAACAAAGACACGACACACAAGAATCTCTGGGACACAGCTAACGCAGTGTTTAGAGGGAAATTTATAGCACTAAATGCCCACAGGAGAAAGCAGGAAAGATCTAAAATCAAGACCCTAAAATCACAATTAAAAGAACTAGAGAAGCAAGAGCAAACAAATTCAAAAGCTAGCAGAAGAGAAGAAACAACTAAGATCAGAGCAGAACTGAAGGAGATAGAGACATGAAAAACCCTTCAAAAAATCAAAGAATCCAGGAGCTGGTTTGTTTGAAAAGATTAACAAAATAGATAGACCACTCTCCAGGCTAATAAAGAAGAAATGAGAGAAGAATCAAATAGACACAATAAAAAATGATAAAGGGGATATCACCACTTATACCACAGAAATACAAACTACCATCAGAGAACACTATAAAAACCTCTATGCAAATAAACTAGAAAATCTACAACAGATAAACTCCTGGACACATACACCCTCCCAAGGCTAAACCAGGAAGAAGTCGAATCTCTGAATATACCAATAACAAGTTCTGAAATTGAGGCAGTAATTAATAGCCTACCAACCAAAAAAGCCCAGGACCAGATGAATTCGCAGCCGAATTCTATGAGAGGTAAAAGGGAATTTGGTACCATTTGTTCCGAAACTATTCCAAACAATAGAAAAAGAGGGACTCATCCCTAACTCATTTTATGAGGCCAGCATCATCCTGATACCAAAACCTGGCAGACACACAACAAAAAAAGAAAATTTCAGGCCAATATCAGGCCTGATGAACATTGATGTGAAAATCCTCAGTAAAATACTGGCAAACTGAATCCATCAGCACATCAAAAAGCTTATCCACCACAATCCAGTTGGCTTCATCCCTGGGATGCAAGGCTGGTTCAACATATGCAAATCAATAAATGTAATCCATCACATAACCAGAACCAATGACAGAAACCACATGATTATCTCAATAGATGCAGAAAAGGCCTTCAATAAAATTCAACAGCCCTTCATGCTAAAAACTCAATAAACTGGGTATTGACACAATGTATCAAAATAATAAGAGCTATTTATGACAAACCCACAGCCAATATCATACTGAATGGGCAAAAGCTGGAAGCATTCCCTTTGAAAACCAGCACACGACAAGGATGCGCTCTCATCACTCCTATTCAACATAGTATTGGAAGTTCTGGCCAGGGCAATCAGGCAAGAGAAAGAAATAAAAGGTATTCAAATAGGAAGAGAGGAAGTCAAATTGTCTCTGTTTGAAGGTGACATGATTGTATATTTAGAAAACGCCATCATCTCAGCCCAAAATCTGCTTAAGCTGATAAGCAACTTCAGCAAAGTCTCAGGAGACAAAATCAATGTGTAAAAGTCACAAGCATTTCTATACACCAATAATAGACAAACAGGGAGCCAAATCATGAGTGAACTCCCATTCACAATTACTACAAAGAGAATAAAATACCTAGGAATCCAACTTACAAGGGATGTGAAGGAACTCTTCAAGGAGAACTACAAACCACTGCTCAAGGAAATAAGAGAGGACACAAACAAATGGAAAAACATTCCATGCTCATGGATAGGAAGAATCAATATAGTCAAAATGGCCATACTGCCCAAAGGAATTTATAGATTCAATGCTATCCCCATCAAGCTACCACTGACTTTCTTCGCCGAATTAGAAAAAACTACCTTGAAGTTCATATGGAACCAAAAATGAGCCTGTATAGCCAAGGCAAATATTAGCAAAAAGAACATAGCTGGAGGCATCACATTACCTGACTTCAAACTATACTACAAAGCTACAGTAACCAAAACAGCATGGTACTGGTACCAAAACAGAGAGATAGACCAGTAGAACAAAACAGAGGCCTCAGAAATAACATCACACATCTACAACCATCTGGTCTTTGACAAACGTGACAAAAACAAGCTATAGGGAAAAGATTCCCTATTTAATAAATGATGTTGGGAAAACTGGCTAGCCATATGCAGAAAACTGAAACTGGACCCCTTCCTTACACCTTATACAAAAATTAACTCAAGATAGATTAAAGACTTAAATGTTAGACCTAAAACCATAAAAACCCTAGAAGAAAACCTAGGCAATACCATTCAGGACATAGGCTTAGGCAAAGACTTCATGACTAAAACACCAAAAGCAATGGCAACAAAAGCCAAAATAGACAAATGGGATCTAATTAACTAAAGAGCTTCGGCACAGCAAAAGAAACTATCATCAGAGTGAACAGGAAACCTACAGAATGGGAGAAAATTTTTACAATCTATCCATCTGACAAAGGGCTAATATCTGGAATCTACAAGGAGCTTAAACAAATTTGCAAGAAAAAAGAACAACTCCATCAAAAAAGTGGGCAAAGAATATAAACAGACACTTCTCAAAATAAGACATTTATGCAGCCAACAAACATATGAAAAAAAGGTCGTCATCAGTGATCATTAGAGAAATGCAAATCAAAACCACAATGAGATATCATCTCATGCCAGTTAGAATGGCAATCATTAAAAAGGCAGGAAACAACAGATGCTGGAGAGGATGTGGAGAAATAGGAATGCTTTTACACTGTTGGTGGGAGTGTATATTAGTTCAACCATTGTGGAAGACAGTGTGGCAGTTCCTCAAGGATCTAGAATCAGAAATGCCATTTGACCCAGCAACCCCATTACTGGGTATATACCCAAAGGATTATAAATAATTCCAATATTAAGACACATGCACTTGTATGTTTATTGCAGCACTGTTCACAATAGCAAAGACTTGCTAGCAACCCAAATGCCCATCAATGATAGACTGGATAAAGAAAATGTGGCACATATACACCATTGAATACTATGCAGCCATAAAAAAGGATGAGTTCATGTCCTTTGCAGGGACATGGATGAAGCCGGAAACCATCACTCTCAGCAAACTAACACAGGAACAGAAAACCAAACACCACATGTTCTTACTCTTATGTAGGAGTTGAACACTGAGAACATACGGACACAGGGAGAGAACATCACACACCAGGGCCTGTGACGGGGTGGGGGTTAGGGGAGGGATAGCCTTAGGAGAAATACCTAATGTAAGTGATGGGTTGATGGGTATAGCAAACCACCATGGCACACGTATACTATGTAACAAACCTTCACATTCTGCACATGTATTCCAGAACTTGAAGTATAGAAAAATAGAAAAAAAATCAGATGAGCATAACAAATATTTTAATTTATTTCCTTAAGACATGTCATGTAATTACAAGATAACGGGTTGTCTAGTTTTACAAATACAGGGCAAACCATTCAAAAGGTCACTTTTTTGATTGACCTCTTCCCACATCTATCACTAATTTTCTTTAAAAGTTAATTTACCTTGAGCCTCCAGAATAATTATTTTTCTGTATCCATTGTCTATATCTTTCTTAGGCCTTCTAGAAATAGGAAGACTTTGCATATGATTTTGTTTATATGCCCGTTTATAAGAAAAAAATAATAATGTCACTGTGAATCAGCACAATGCAGAGAAAAGGCCTTGGATTAAATACTATTTTTACCACTAAACTATTGCATGACCACGAGCAAATTATTTAACTTTTCTGAGAATCAACTCCTCAATGGTAAAACTGAAGAAGGAAAGACATGGTGTATGTAAAACTTCTGGCATAAAATAAGAATCCAATGATACTGGTTCTCTTTAAAAATGGAATAATTTTCTATATGTTCATTTGGTTATAAGAGGAAACAGAAATAATGTGCTTTGAGTTCAATATAATCTATGTCTTAGGACTTCAAGTGAACAGTCTTAAAGTATACATTATTTACTCGATGGATGAAATGGCTACCTAGAGTTGTTAATACATATTAAAATGCATGTTTCAGAAATAAAAAAGTTACTATAAAAATTGCTAATATATTTATAGGATAATTGGCTGTTTAAAGTATGATCCATTTGTTATTTGCATTCCACAAAGTAAGATGAGAAATTACATTAGATTATACCAATCATTGGTTAAATCTTATTTTCTTATTTAAATCAAAATTAAGTTATACAAATATAAAAAGGGAACTTAATAACGGCAAGTTTCAGTCTCTTTTTGGTTGAGAATTCATCAAAAACCTTTAATTCACTAATTGGAGGTGATATTCTGTAATTGTAAATAGTTAAGAACTTTGAGCTATTTATTTCAAATTTGACTGAGTTACAAAATATAAAAATAATAACTGTTTCTCATTGATTGGATCTTTTATAATGATGTCCTCAAGAAGATAGAATTTAAAAAAAGAATAAAAAATTCCTTTTCACAGCTAAAATCTACTAGCTGTGTAATCCTGGCAAGTTACTTAACTTTTCTGAGGCTCCGAAATTTTTATTTCTAAAAGTGAGAATAATACCTTACTCTCTTCACAGAGATGTTTTGAAGAAGAAATGAGATCATGCACATAAATATACTCAGAAACACTAAGGTCAAAAAAGAAGGAAATGGCCAGAGTTTATGGTTCCTTTCTTTGACTTCCAATAGCAAGCTGTTAACTGCACTCCCTGGTATTATAATTACCTGTTCTCATGGCCTGAAAGTGATGCAGTAGCAGGTGGAAGAATTAACCGGAGGTCTGTGAAACTCCACACTAAGCTATCTTCCCTGGTTAGGAAAACTTGGGTTGAAATCATTTATTCAACCAGAAATGGTGTTATTTTTGTCATGTTTTGTAATGTCTAACTTCTCCAAGGGCACTGGCAAAGGAGATGTACAGAAGACAAAAAGCAGCTAGCCAAGGGGTTGTCCTAGCTGGCAGGGCTAACATGTCTGCTTTAAAAAGATGATGAAACGGATGGCTCATGCATCTGCGTATGGCTTTTATATCCCAGCCAACACTCAAGTTTAGTGCCTCCAAAGCAGCTTGCTGCTCACCTTAAAAAACCCTGAACGAGAATGAGAAACTGGTCCAAGGTTGGTGTATTAGAGGATTCTTACATGTACAGACTAAGATAAATTAGTGAGGCTTAGTGGGAGACAGTGCTGGGTACTTTGCCACAGGCAATAGTTGTTCCAACTTTATAGGAGAGAACCTGCCCAGTCTCCCGCAGGTGCTCTCCCCCTCCCTCCCTCCATCTCCAAAAGAAAAAGCTTGTGTGAAAATTCATCCCTTTTTCTTTTATTTTGACTAAGTAGTCAAATTTCTACTATATTAATATCATGTAAGTGACACTCATTTAAATTCACTCTCTTGATAGAAAGGTGAGTTGATTATCACACCTGTTATTTTTTCACTGCCAAAAGATTGCAATAACCTCCCTCCATCACCCTCAAAAAACAAACAGAAACCATCGGAGGCATAGCCATTGTTTACATATTGTATTTGTGTGCACCTATCTACAATGTTCTTTCTTCTAAGAAGGAGTTTATCTGCCAATGTTTTTGGCTTCAGCAGCAGCGCTCTTCTTGACAGACTAAGAGAAGGATCTACAGAAAAGTCATCTGATCAAGGTTTTGGGTCAAATTAAAACTCCCTGGACAGAATCCTCTTTCCTTCACTTAGATTTCTGCAAACAGAAAGCAGATTATTCTCCCGGCAAATAGCGACTCTAGAAACGCTTGTGTTTTTCAGACTTTGGCAGAACTTGTTGAAAACAGCATCATCATAATACATTTGTACAAACTCGAATTTCAGTGGCTCTTTTGTCCCACATGATGCATGATGAAATTTACAAAGGTCTGTTTTACTCCCACAGGGTCATTTCTTTTGTGTTCCTACAGAGCCAATCGGCTTCATTTAAGTCCAAGTTATTATATTAACCATCCCTTTCACTAGACTGGAGAACTTCTTTTTCATGGTCCGTATCATGGCCACAATGCATCAAAGGTAGGATCATTGTTTTCCACTTACTTTTGCTACTAGACCCCCAAATTCTAATAACAGAAATTTTTAGGGTTGGGAAGGGGAGAGAGACAGGGCTGGAAACAGATTCCATCATCAGCAATCTTATCTGGGTATTTGAATATACCAAGCCTGGGATACTTCCTGTAACACTGTGTTCAGGGTTCAGTCTGACTTGCTTTTCTTCCAGATGTAGGGTGGGCTGACTTGGGCTTGATCCAGAGACTTAGGCATCTGATAAAAGCTGCCTGAGTAGTTTTGCATTTTTATTAACAAAGCAATATAATGCTAGTTTTCTAGGGCACTGTAGTCTCACTTAAAACATGTATAAACTGCTTTATTAGAGATTATAGCACTATTGGGAGAGAAAATAGAAGTGATCATTTATATGATAATGTGAGCTGATAATTTAGGAGTGATTCATTCTCATTAATGTTCGCACACTGCCATGTAAGTTTATTAGTTAGTGTGTGTGGTAGAACAGAAGGTAAGGCCTTTGATAAAACAATCTTTGAGTATTTTTCCTGTATGGTAGAGTCGTATAGAAAACTTAGTAAGATTGTGAGGTGCAGAAACAGCCACTGCTCCCCTTTTGCTGTTTCTCTACCCTGTCTCTTGCTCTTTGCCTCGTTTACACAAGCTGGGGCAAATGGGATAAGCCCATGGATGTGTCAAGAGAGGATTTTGTGGAAGGAATTCAAGTTTAGGATGGAGGATTTGACTAGATGAATTCTAAGATTCCTTCCATCTTTGACTTTCCCTTGACCTAAGCAGGAGGTGGAAATAATTTCCAGCTGCAAACACCAGCAGAGAGCCAAATTAAAAAGAAATTTTGTGATATGCCACTGGACAGGAAAAAAAAGAAAGAAGTAATTGTGGTAACAAATCAAGCACGTCAGGAAGTCTAAAGATGAGCTCTTTTAGTCAGCATTACATTTTAGCATAAAATAAATCTTGTGTCTTTAAAATTTACTTTTTGAAAACAGTCTGTCATAATTTTTTTTCAGAAGAATAGAAGGAAGTGGGGAGAGAGCACTTTTCTTTTCTTTTCTTTTCTTTCTTTTTTTTTTTTTTTTTTTCTTTTTGAGACTGAGTCTCGCTCCGTCACCAGACTGGAGTGCAGTGGCACAATCTCAGCTCACTGCAACCTCCGCCTCCCGGGTTCAAGCCATTCTCCTGCCTCAGCCTCCTGAGTAGCTGGGATTACAGGCACGTGCCACCACGCCTGGCTAATTTTTGTATTTTTAGTAGAGACAGGGTTTCACCGTGTTGGTCAGGCTTGTCTCGAACTCCTGACCTCAGGTGATCTGCCCACCTGGGCCTCCCAAAGTGCTGGGATTACAGGCGTGAACCACTATGCCCGGCCCAAAATGCCAATCTTTTATCTTGTGGTTTCTCAGTTTGATGTCAAGATTATAAAACTATTTTCTTATACTTTTTGTAGTACAATATTGTTTTTTATGTTTAAATTTTTTAATCCACCCAGACTAAAATGTGGATTAAAACCACCTTTTGAATACCAAGGAGGAATATACTTTTATTTTTCTCTAAATATATGTAATAAAATAGTCTCTTCTTCCTTTACTGATTCAAAATGCCACATTTATGGTGTGAACATAGTAATTGGGGAAGAGGACATGGTTTGAACTCTATTCTGCTCTCTGGGTCTATTTATCTATTCCTCTTTTGTTATTAAATTGTTCCTAACTTCTTCAGCTTTTATACTACATTTTCCAATCTACTAGAGAATATCTTTTTAAGATATCTTCATTTATTCATTTTTACTAGATAATCCCTAATAAATGTTCCAGCAGAAATGGATTATCCTAGGCTGACCTAAGGCTGGGGAAGTGTTGGGAAACAGAGGGTGGAAGAAGGACCCCTGGAGTCCAAGGACCTTTCTCCCCCAATAAACAGAACTCAGGAGATTGATTATCTTTTCCTGTAATTTTTTTTTTTTGAGACGGGGTTCCCCTCTTGTTGCCCAGGCTGGAGTGCGATGGTGCCATCTCGGCTCACTGCAACCTCCGCCTCCTGGGTTCAAGCGATTCTCCTGCCTCAGCCTCCAGGGTAGCTGGGATTACAGGCATGTGCCGCCACGCCCAGCTAATTTTGGGGGGTTTTTTTGTTGTTGTTGTATTTTTAGTAGAGATGGGGTTTTACCATGTTGGTCAGGCTGGTCTCAAACTCACAATCTCAGGTGATCCGCCCACCTCGGCCTCCCAAAGTGCTGGGATTACAGACGTGAGCCAGTAATCTTTTATTATTATTATTATTATACTTCAAGTTTTAGGGTACATGTGCACAACGTGCAGGTTTGTTACATATGTATACATGTACCATGTTGGTGTGCTGCACCCATTAACTCATCATTTAACATTAGGTATATCTCCTAATGCTATCCTTCTCCCCTCCCCCCACCCCACAACAGGCCCCAGTGTGTGATGTTCCCCTTCCTGTGTCCAGTGTTCTCATTGTTCAATTCCCACCTATGAGTGAGAACATGCGGTGTTTGGTTTTTTGTCCTTGCGATAGTCTGCTGAGAATGATGGTTTCCAGCTTCACCCATGTCCCTACAAAGGACATGAACTCATCATTTTTCATTTTTTATGGCTGCATAGTAATCTTTTTTATCAGAGGCTCTTTCTGACCTACTAAGGGATGGCAGGTAACAGAGCACCTGTACAACATCAGGCACTTTGTCAAGGACTTCATTGACCAGATCGACCCTCCCTTTAAGAAGCTCGTAGCCTATCAGAGAGAGGTCCCATGCGAAAAAAAGGCATCATTCCAATCAGAGGTTAAAAGCTCTGTCACCATTACCCAAGGTGGAAGCAAAAGAGTCCTATTAGTGTATAATTCATTTAACTAGTGGGAGATTTACAATTTTCAGGGAACTTTAAGCAGGGAGATGGGAGAAAGTAATTAAAACTCTGCCTTAAGAGAGTGTTAGCAAGCCTCAAATGAAAGCTTCTTCATTTACTTCTCACCTGTGTCATGTCTATATATTCCTCTACAGAAGCAAGTTTCTCATTGTAGAAAGGTGATCTCTGTTGATATAATGCTATTTATCAAATGTTTCTCATGTACCAGATACACACATACATGCATATATGTGTGTGGGTATATACATAATTTTTAATTTAATTTTTATCTATATTCATAAACATCATATGTATATATGTGTGGATATCACATATTGTATATAAACATGTATACATATAGGTGTATTCCTGACAGCCACTCTGGGAGGTAGCTATTACGACTTCCGTTTGAAGACACTGAACCCAGCTACCCAGCATCATTACACCACTTACAAAACCTTGGGCAATTACCACAGTACTCTAAGCCTCAGGCTCCTCATGGAGAAAATGAGAGGGGCCATTCAAAGGACTATTGTGAGTAATTTATGAGATAATGGATATCAAACAAGGAGCAAGGACCTGGCGCAAAGAAAATGCTCAACAGCTAATGACTGTTGAGGTCACACAGCTATTAAGTGGTTTCACAGAGCCTATGTGAATGAAGTGATTCCCCTCAGGCTTAACTCAAACACTAAATACTTAGTAGGGTTGCTTTTTTAAACCATCTTCTATGGCCTTAAAAAAGACTCTTCACTAAAAAGAAGGGCAGGTTTATCTAAATAGAAAATTACCTAAAACATATAATCATTATCAAATAAATGTAATGGGTTTTTACCCCAACGTTCTAACAGCTCAGCTTCCCCCTTCCAAGCCCTCCAATTAGAAAATAGCAGGTTTGCGGAGCCCAAATTTCTGACAGAAACACTAGGTGCATTGTAAAATCACTGAATTTTGTTAGCACGTTTGGTTCTGCCTGAGCTCACATGCAAACACCACAGCCGGTGCTAATTCAATGAGATCTGTCTCCACACCCCACTTCCTAATTCCCAATTATGGTGTCTCAGAAATAACCAGCAGATCATAGGGACTCACACCATGGTTTTGGTTTTTGTCTTGGGTGGGGAGGGGGAGGTTGTGTTTTTTTGTTGTTTGTTTGTTTGTTTTTGAGATAAGGTCTTGATCTTTCACGCAAGCTATAATGCAGTAGTGTGATCATAGCCCACTGTAGCCTCGAACTCCTGGGCTCAAGCAATCCTCCAGCCTCAGCCTTCCAAGTAGCTAGGACTACAAGTGTGTGCCACCACACCTGACAAATTTTTAAATATTTTTGTAGAAACCAGGCCCTTGCTGTGTTGCCTATGCTGGTCTCAAACTCCTTGACAATAGATTTATTTCAGCCTGATCCCATCCAGGGCTCCCTCACATTTGAAAAGAGATTGTGTGAGGCCATTTGGAAGGGTAGTGACCTGTCCTAGACAAAGTTTTAAAACTTTGGACCCAGAGTAATTAACCATTCAATAAACACTTGTGGGTTAATTCACTGAAGTGGCAAGACCAGGTAAAAGTGAGATCTTAAAACTCTATTCTGCAATCCCCTAAAGAAAGTCATAACATTTTAAATTGTTCACCCTGAGCTGGGAATTTTTTTTAATGGCCTACCATGTAAGATGAGATCAAGTCAGATCTATATCCATAACAATACACTTAAAATTACTGGCCCAAAAGTATGACAGTGAGAGGTAAGGTTTGGTATGAGACTAAAATGTTATTCCATTGAGATTTGGGAAGGTTTAACCAGAAAAATTGCATCTAACCATTTTTATTCATCTTCTTCCTCTTATCCTCCTTCCTTCTCTCTCTTATTTGGTGCTGGAAGGTCATAGTGACAAATATTCATTGAGAAGAAAGGAGGGAGAATGGGTATTTCCAAAAAGATTGGGTAGAAAAATTTTATCTGTACACTTTTTATCCATTTTTCTCCCCTTCATATACACACTATTCCACTCAAAAATTGAACCTTATCTTAGTTGACATTGGATTTAGAGAAAAAAAAGAGAGCCTTTCAACATTTTCAAATTTCAAAAATTTTTACTTTTTGTTTTGTATTTATGACTTTAGTTTCTGTCATAATGTAACATATAACATGATTGCATTAACTTTTTTTAAAAAATTAAGGGAAAAAAATCACTCATTGTCCAACCACTTGGAAATAATAATAGCTGACATTTATTGGGCACTTTGTATATTCCAGATACTTCTCCAAGAGCTGTATGCATTATCTTGTTTAATCCTCATCAATGCTACAAAGTAGGCACTACTAGTATCTCTTATCTATGGTTGAGATTAATGCACAGAACAGTTAAGTAACTTGCCTTGAGCCATACAGCTTGTAGTTGGAGAAAACACTACTCAAACTAAGAGTACATCATGACTGGTCATGATTGAGTGTATCATGCCAGTGCCCAGGCCCTCCACGACTCTACTTTTATATAATACTTTAATCACTTTTTAACGTAGAGTTAGGATCCTACTGCAATTACAATTTTGGAGCAGGACTGGTAAATTCTTTTACCCCCCAACATTTCCTCCTATTTGAATGAAAGAGAAAGCAAGTCTACTAATTTCATTTCAATGTTTTTTATTATGTTGCATGATCCATGAGCCACTAAAATACAAAGCACAGATTAGTGACTGAAAGCGAGTTACTTCAGAATTTGGCCCAGGAAACTTGTAAAACAAAATGGTGTAATCTGCAATGGAGAGGAAGCTAATATTTCATAAGCCACATTTTGATAGGTCTTTATTTAAAGTAATTCTCACCCTCTCATAGTTAATCCATAGATCTGAGGACGCCAATAAAAAAAAATCCCAAATATCCCTGTATATAATCAATACTCAATGGTTAAGATTAATAAATACTCATTAGAGGAATCAGCATATACATGAGTTTGCCAAAAGAAAGAGCTGACTGTTTCACATTCCTTGTCTTTCATTGCATAGATCACTAGGTTTTCATTGCTTTTCCCTTCTTCAGGGCTCATTCTGTCTTTTTCTAGAACCAAGTGCTGTACCCAGTAAGATTCAAAACATGCATAAATGAGGAACTCATGGTTTCCATTTTCTTAAAAACTTTTCTCCTGCTCATCCCCAAGCCTTCTCAGGAGGAGGTAGCACTCCCCGTCTCTCATTGCTTTAAATTAATCTTCCCCAAAGAAACCCACATTGAAGAAGGAGGCACTCAGCCAGACTGTCACATGACTATAAAGAGGCTATAGATGCCATTGGGACCTCCATTGCTGATGGTGTGTTTTTATAATCTGGCATCTGTATCAAGGAGTGAGAGGCAGCTTGGCCTTCAGAGAATAAGGGCTGGTCCCCGGACTCCTAAGTTTAACTTGAAGACTCCAGCCCTTCTTGCTATAGGCAAATCCCTTAACATCTTTGGTCATAGTGCTTTCCTGTGAAACCCTGGGACTCTGATGTAGAATATCAGGTCGGTCAGTCCACAGGTTGAAAAGATCGGGCTCAGCTTTTTCCTGCTCCCCTGGCTTCATTGAGGGCAGCTCTGCCTTTATTTTTTTTTAGGGTTCTATATAAAACTTTGTTTGAAAACAGGATTCTGCCACCAATGTTTTTTCTTTTTGGTGAAAATTACTGAACAAGATGATTCCTAGTGTCAGTTTTAGCCCAATGTGAATTTTTATAATAACTCAGTTCAAGTTTGTATCTTTCTATGCGAGGGCAAAAGAGTACTTGCCCTTCATATCTGTAGCATATATTGCTTTCCATAGGATTTTCTTCTTTGCTATTACTGGCAATATTTATGGATGGTCTGAATTATCTTAATCACACCAGCAGTTGTAAATCATGTTCAGGCTACATAATGTGTGATCTCTCACCCTTAGCCCTCAAACAAAGCATTCCTGAAAGGCACAGTTTGACTGCATTATTTCAGACTATGGGAATGTAAGAGTGCAGGTGGAACACGAAGGTAATACAGATGAGCTTCTGCCTCCCACAAGAGAGCAACCACATCTGTTTTCCTAAGCCAGAGGTCCACTGAGGACAAAGACATCATTTAATACTTATGGTTATCTCACACTCTCGTAAGGAATGATGCATATGTGTAATGCATCAAAATCAGGAGGGCTTGATACACAAATGACTGAAAAGGGATAACTGTATTTGCAATTATTATGCTATGTTGAAATCAGCCACAAAGGGCTCTATGACAGCCTATGTGTGCTATGTGTGTTTTCCATAAAAAGAGATGTTGAGAGAGAAGTAGTATCTGTTAACCTGTAATCTGGGTTATACTATTGTCTCTAAAGTTCTGGTAGGTCTATATGCTTTGGTAAACTCCTGGTTTGTGCCTGCTTATTTTGTTTTTGGGAGTCATTCTTAAAGTATGGCACATAGACCGTCTACATTAGCATCACTGCAGTGAGGTATTTTTTTAAAGTGAAGGTTTCTATGGAACCAGAATTTCTGTGAGAAGGGCCCGGTTTGTTAGCATAATACACACTGAAGTCGTTTTCTTTCTTCGTGTGACTCTTTTGCTTTAATATGGCCTCAGAAAACACCATTTAATATTCCAAATGTTTTGGCCACTAAAGGTATAAAGTTTGACAAGTTCTTTTACCCCTCAATTTCTTTTTTTAAAAAATAAAGTAGGAGCAGAGGGAAGGGGGCTCTGGTGCTGGGGAGTGGGATGTTGTAGATGATCTCTATGGGTCCTGCCAACTAACAGGCCATTCTCGAGTTTTAAGTTAACTTAAGCTTGGAAGCCAGAGCAGTTTATTACCTAGGTACTTTTAGAGCTATTTTCCATTATATGGCACATATTCAACCTGTAGAAACAGAAACTTTTAAAATATTTATGTATATATTTATGACGTGTAAAATGGAAAATCATACGTCTGGGAACAAGTACCAGAAATGAAATAAGTGTCTAATAAAATAAGCAAACCAGTAAGAAGTCATATATCACCTGACTCAGTTCCTTCTACAGGGACTAATCAAATGAAATGCATCTTGAAATCCACAATTAAACACGCCACAGAGTCTAGCTAGAGAATACTGCATCAAAAGACATGATTTGACTTTTATGAGTCCACTTTTTCATTGGATAAGTTAAATTTTGTAAACTGATTTCAAAGTGGTTTTGGAGTCCTTGAGCTGAATTCTCCCCACTACAATCTACTCTGAAAACTAACTGGTGACAAAGTTTTATTCTATTGATTTTGACCAATGCTTATTTTGTTGACCAATAGTTATTTAATATCCATAATATGGCATGTTTCACTTCCTGGAATGACCTAATCACCTCCCATCTCTATCTACTACCAATTCCCCGGCCTTAGATTGGGCTTTTGTGTCTCTTTCCCGTGTTACTGCAATGTCCTTCCAACAGGTCATCCTTCTCCTTTCAATACATCTCCACCCTAGATTCTTAAAATGCAAGTCTGATTATGTCAGCCTTCTGCTTGAAACTCTTTTTTTGCTACTCTTTACCTATTGGATAAAGTCCAACCTCTTGGCCACGGCATACCAGACCATTCATTACCTGACTAAGCCTTTATCTCTAATCATGTCTGCATGACCCCAGAGGGACTGAAATTCCAAGCAGGCAAGTTCTTTGAGAGCCATCACTTTGAAAATGCTATTTTGTTCTTCTGGTATGCCCTCTTCCCTCCCTCCCTCCTTACCTACCCAAGTGTGCCTGGCATATTTGAGGAATATCAGGAAGACAGCACTGAGGCAAGAGTAAAGTGAGTGAAGGGAAGACTATTAGGAGATTAGGTGGCAGACAGAAGATGAGGCAGATCATGTAGGACCTTATGCTTTGAGTAATATGGAATGTCACTGGAAGGATTCTAGCAAATAATTGGTATGATCTGTTTTGTATTTTAAAGGCTCACTCTGGCTTCCATGGTGAGAATGTCTGTGAGAGTGAGAAGTGTGAGAAGAGCAAAAGCAGAGAGACCAATTAGGAAGAAATTACATTAACCTGAGCAAGAAATTAGTGTGGAAGCAGTGAAGATGATGGGAAGTTGCCAGATTCTGGATGTGTTTTGAAACTAGAAGCAATAGGATTTGCTGGTGAATTGATGTAGGTGTGACAGAATGAAGAAATCAAAGATGACCCCCATGTTTGGGGTCAAAGGAATTGGAAAATTGAAGTAGCCATTTACTGAGATAGAATAGAAAGAGCATGTTTGCAGAGAATAGGAGCAAATTAGAAGTTCAATCTTGGAAATGTTGAATTGAGATGCTTATTAGACACTCAAGTCAGGATGCCTTGTAGACAATTGGATGTTTTAGTCTGGAATTCAAGGGGGAGGCTGCATCTAGATAAATTAACTCAGAAGTTGTCAACATATAAGCATTATTTATAAGTGAGTATAGATAAAAAAGAGGAATGTTAACACATAAAAAGCACTAAAAATGTGAAATGAATAAATGAATGAATAATACTGAGACCCCAACTTGCACAACAATGCTAAAGTCTCATATGAGTATCATTAGAGAGATTTCATTCTTCACCATATTCTCTTATGAAAAATCTGTTTGCAATTCTTGTTTCCAATGACACACTACTAATGAAGTTATTCATGAGGCTAATATAGACATGGGCATACAATTATCTGTTTGAATATTGAATTACTAACGTCTTATTATTCCATGCCTTACTGGCCATATACAGTATTTGCAAAAAAAAAAAAAATCAATACATCAACACGATGAGGCTGTCAACTGTTAGATGGCTATCACTGCTAAAAGAGGTATTTCAGCATATTAAAAATTTGTCACATCCTCACATGATAGCTAACAGTTTCCAGTGTGCTTTATCATCCATTATCTCTGTTTGACTTTGAACCTCATGACATCCAAATACTAGGCAGGTCAGTGTTATCATCCGTGATTTAAATTTTGAGAAACTAAGGCTCAGGAGGTGAAGTGATTTACTTGAGTTGAGAAATGGGTCATCATGGTTTGAATCCTGGTAGTCCAAGTGCCTGCTCCTCTTCAACTTGTCATCTTTCTGAAAAGCCCGAGGTCCTGCTCATCCTTAGCTGCTGATATGGTTTGGCTGTGTCTCCATCCAAATCTTATCTTGAGTTGCAGTTCCCATAATCCCCATGTGTTGTGGGAGGGACCAGGTGGTGATAATTGAATCATGGGGGGCAGTTCCCCCATCTTGTTCTCATGGTAGTGAGTTAGTGCTAACGAGATCTGGTGGTTTTTATAAGGGGCTTCCCCATTAGCTGGGCATTTATTCTCCTTCCTGCTGCCATGTGAAAAAGGATGTGTTTGCTTCCCCTTCCACCATAATTGTAAGTTTCCTGAGGCCTCCCCAGCCATACTGAGCTGTGAGTCAATTAAACCTCTTTCCTTTATAAATTACCCAGTCTCGGGTATGTCTTTATTAGCAGCGTGAGAACTGACTAATACAGCTGCCAATCCAATAAATGGCACAGGATGACAAGTAGTATAGGTCTTTTTTACATTTCAAATTGAAGACTAAGGAAATAAATTGTCTTTACTGGGCACCATTCAGTAGGTCAGATGCTCTGTGTGTGGATCTGGGTTTAATCACTAGACACCCTCAGGCAGGGGATCTTGAGATTTCCGAAGAAGCACTGAAAGGGAGGAGAATGATGACCCCAAGAATGTGTCTGGACTCAGCTTGAAAGGCACCTTCCACTCATCTACCTCACCCACTTAGCTCTTGCCACCTTTGATTTGAGATGTGTTCCCATAGATGCCAACACATTAACATTTTATCTTGCTCTTCAATCTTAATCCCTTGGATGCTTTCCTTTTGTTAACTAAATTTCTGAGTCCTACTCACACATTCCCATGCATCCAGTTGCAGATGATTTATTTTCAATCTTAATAACCTATCCTCAATAATGATAGTTCAGAATAAGAACATATATCATTGATTTTATACTTTTATACACACTTGGCCTTTGCTCATATTCTCTAAGCTGCACAACAATCATATTAGAAAGGCATTATTTTTCTATTTTAAAAATGAGAGAACAAACTCAGAAAAACTAAAACATTCTTTCCTATGATCACAAAGCTACTAATAATTGGAAGAGTTGGGATATGAATTCAATGAACATATAAATCCAAAGTCCAAGCTTTCCCTAATTACACTACTACCTCCCCTCATCATGACCCTTTGCTACTTTCCATAAGACAATATCAAACATGAGCCAAACTGTAGTCTACTTCATTCTCTGGATGAGATTAATTTGCTTCTTCTTTCTGCCTTAAAAGAGTCAAGTTTTTCCATGGTCCTCTCCCATCTTCTAGCCCCACATTCCCACCAACCTCCACCTCCCACCCAGGGATTGCCAAACCCTGATACAATTAGTGAAGTCCAGGAATGAATGAGATATCTTTACAACAGCCTGATTGAAAGAAACTTCTATGTTTCTAAAAGGCAAGAGATTCAATTTTGTACCAGACACTAAATCTGTCTCTCAAACAGGACCCATAAATCTCCACCAAAACTAAAAGATATAATTTATTGGAGAACCTCTTTCAGTTAATACATCCAATCCGTTGTCTGCTTCACATTTAAGGTTTCTATGTGGCATATGGCTGGAGAGGAGAGAAGAGGGTGGGTGGAGTTTCCATCCTGAGGTTCAGCCTTCACAGGTGTGCCTGCTGCTCTTCTCCACGCAGATGCCATGCATGCTGAGGAGACTCATAAAAGAACAGGGTTAGTAATGCACAGTCTCAAGCTACCTGACTTAAACAGGCATCATGGGGAGAAATTTAATTCACACCCTGACATTCTTATGCCTCTTTTCTATAATGGGTTTTTATCATATCATAAAGGAGCTCCTCAGCCAGTTGAAAATCATTGCCTTGTTAATGAATTATGATTGTGGGGCACTCTGGAATGCTATGTTGATTGTGATGTTAATAGGTACAAAGATACACAATGTACAGCTCAATAACCATTACATTAATGTCTAGTTTAAAGTTTATTTCCAGATATCATCATTATGAAGGAGAAGGTGACCCATAGGACACAGCCATTGGGAAAAGTAAAGCTCACTTATAAGTGTGCAGGCATCTAAAAGCCACTTGCCTCTCCCTAGCTTCATTCCTCATGAAATGTGCACAACACTGAGTTTGCACAGCTAGGCCCATTGAATAATCAAAGAGAAGGTTTCACTTGGGATAAAACTGGCATGCAAAGCATGAATGGGAACAAAGTCACATTGTCTTTTCCATTTACTGACGCAGTGATACAACAAACACATCATTCACCATGAATTGCATTAAGACTCCTGAAGCAGAAATACTGGAGGTGCTCAAGTATCATAATGTCAATAATTTCACACAAATATACTCAAATGATGTGCTCCTCACCATTCGTTTTCCTAACTACCATGGGTTGTGTTTGACAAGGTTATAGGCAAGATATTTAGATGGTTATTTCCATCTTTTCCTCTCTGACCGAGTTATGATAGTAAAAAGTGGCCCTGTTGGTAATCTCCTTGGCTACACCTTCTTCTTTTGTGTTGGCTCTTAAATATCTCAAAAGTTAAAAAACTGGGGTGGGAGGAAGAAATGGCTGGAAAAGTGAAACATGGAGCCTTAATAAGAACTCAGATTTTTAAACTGTTAGAAAACAGTTTGATGATAAAGAATTAAGGAAAATGCAGGACAAAAAAAAAAAAAACAAGAAATACAGACTTCAAAGTTTCTAATGAGTTTAAAACCAGCCTCAAAACTTGCTACATGAGCTCAGTCAGGTACCTGACCATTTTGCTATAACCACTCCATCTTAACCTCTAAACTCTCTAAACTGGGGAGTAGTTCCGTATATAAAAGTGTTTGGTGGGATGAGCTTGGGATTTGTAGAGAACTCCAGGTTTGAATCCAGCCAAGAGATAGCGAAGTAGCAGCACTTTTCTGGATGCAAATTACAGACAATAAAGGTCTGTAAAGCACTAGAGAACATGAATTGTTATATAGAAATAGAGTGACCAGATTTCTTAGCAAGCTAATAGGTATTCTGTTTGTTTATTTATTTATTTGTTCACTCATTCACTCATTCATTTATGTACTCATTCTGGTAAGGAAACTTTTCCCAGTAATTCACATCAATAATGAACCAAACAGGGAGAGAGATTTGTTTTTTAGAAAGAAAGCTATGATTACAGTAGAGTTTATTCACCGGTTAGAAGAAAGGGGGAAGGAGGGACAAAGGAAAGAAGGAACCAGCATGGAACTGGTGATGTTTGAGCTGTGTTGTCAAGATGGACTCTCAGGGGTTGTAACAAAGAAGGCCAGACCCAGGGGGAGCAACCTGAGCAAGCAGGAAAGGGTTAGAGTGCACACGTGACCAGGGACCTCATTTGATCCATGTGTAGGGCCATGTTGAAGTTACGCATGACTGGGGAAAGATCAAATCTTGAAGCTCTTATGTGTCATATTAAGGTGTGTGTGCACTCCCCTCCAAATCAGTCATTCTTCATTCTTGCTGCACACTACACTTCAGGAGTTTTTGAAATATATTCAGAACTCATCCCAAAATATTTGATTTATTTGGTTTGCGGATAGACTTGAGGTTGGAATTTTCAGTGCTACTCACAGACAGCCAGGGATCCCCACTATGCTACAGAGATGGAGTTATGCAGAGGATGTTTAAGCAAAGAATGTCAAGGTCAGTTTTGTGTTTTACAAAGAAGTCCAGCAGATGTGTGGAGAGTGGATCGAGAGGGATGAAAACCAAGTAGAAGATTAACATAGTGTATTATAGCAGTGATTTTCAAACTGTGGTTCACCAAAGCTCTAAGGTTTTATGGAGTTTCTGCAAAGGTTGTAGAACACTTGCTTTCAATTTGCTTTTAAAAATATTTGCTTAATTACTATTAAAAAGAATAACTGACAAAAATTCAATGTGATATAGATCAAATTTTAGTACATCAGGAATGGTTGAATTTATGTTTCTAATTTAATTCAATAAAGATGCTCCTGAAATCTTAATTGATGAATAGCTTGGAATTATACGGCAAGCTACTAAAAAAGCAGGAAAAAGAAAAAGTCACCAGGCTACAGGATTTTTTAAAAGTATGTGCTATCAAAACAATATACATTAAATGTTGATGACAAATTGCAACACACAATTCCAGATTTCAAGTATTTTGTGTTCCTCACACTCATTGTCCTTACACATGACTTTTTTTATTTTGTGCATTTACTTTCTTAAAAAAAAGTGGTAATATATACATACAATTTTATTTTTATGTGTATTCATTATTCATTTTATGCATACAGTTCAACAGTATTAAGCACATTCACATTGTTGTACAACTAATTTCCAAAACCTTTTCATCTTACAAAACTGAAACTTTATACCCATTAAACACACAACTCATCTCCCACTCCTCTGCCAGCCCCTGGGAACCACCATTCTACTTTTCTGTTTCTGTGAGTTTGACTAATCTAGATACCTCATACCAGACGTATTCTGCAGTATTTCTCTTTTGGTGACTAGCCTTTTTATTGAGATGGAGTCTCACTCTGTCACCCAGCCAGGCTGGAGTCAAGTGGCACAATCTTGGCTCACTGCAATCTCCACTTCCTGGGTTCAAATGATTCTCCTGCCTCAGCCTCCCAAGTAGCTGGGATTACAGGTGTGTGCCACCATGCCCGGCTAATTTTTGTATTTTTAGTAGAGAAGGGGTATCATCATGTTGGCCAGGTTGGTCTTGAACTCCTGACCTCAAGTGATCCACCCACCTTGGCCTCCCAAAGTGCTAGGATTACAGGTATGAGCCACTGGGCCCAGCTGTGACTAGCTTATTTTATTTAGCATAATGTCTTCAAGATTTATTCATGTTGTATCACATGTCAGAATTTTCTTCCTTTTTAAGGCTTAATATTCCATTGTGTATATATATGCCACATTTTGTTTATTCATTTGTCCATCAACAGGCATTTGGGTTGCTTTCATGTCTTGGCTATTGTGAATAATGCTCCTATGAACATGGGTGTGCAAATATCTCTTTAAGACCCTTTAATTACCTTGAATAGATAACCAGAAGTAGAATCCTGGATCATACAATAACTCTATTTTTAATTTTTTAAGGAATACATTGACTTTTAATAAGTAAAAGCTATCCATTGGAAAATAAATGTATCCATATAAAAAGCAGCTTTATCTATTTCATAAAACAGAATTCTACATAAGCATTTGTTTCCTAAAGGGTAGGGAGGGATCTGCTGCTTTGGAGAGAAAGGAAGGGGAGGATGGGGACTTCAGGACAGAGATGGTAGGAATGAAGGGCAAGGGCGGACATCGCTCAGAGAGGTTAATGAGGTGATTTTGTTGGTTCCAAGTCTTTACTAGTGTGAATAGTGCTGCAATAAACATAATGTGTGCATGTATTTTTATAGTAGAATGATTTATAACCCTTTGGGTATATACCCCGTAATAAGATTGCTGGGTCAAATGGTATTTCTAGTTCTAGATCCTTGAGGAATCACCACGCTGTCTTCCACAATGGTTGAACTAATTTACACTCTAACAGTGTAAAAGCATTCCTATTTCTCCATATCCTGTCCAGCATCAATGATAGACTAGATAAAGAAAATGTGGCACATATACACCACGGAATACTATGCAGCCATAAAAAAGGATGAGTTCATGTCCTTTGCAGGGACATGGATGAAGCTAGAAACCATCATTCTCAGCAAACTAACACAGAAACAGAAAACCAGACACTGCATATTCTCACTCATACGTGGGAGTTGAACAATGAGAACATATGGGCACAAGGAGGGAAACATTACACATGGGGTCCTGTCAGGGGGCTGGGGGGGAAGGGGAGGGATAGCATTAGGACAAACACCTAATGCAGATGACAGATTGATGGGTGCAGCAAACCACCATGGCACATGTATACCTATGTAACAAACCTGCACGTTCCGCACATGTATCCCAGAACTTAAGTATAATAAAAATAAATAAATAAATAAAAATTTTAAAAATGAAGGTGATTTTGTTAAGGTCTTTAGGACTTCCCCACAACCACCACTGGTCTTTTTAATGAATGTGGCCCTGTGAGGGGTTTTTCAGTTGTACGAAAATAACACAAACCTCTTTGGACAGCATAATCTTGAGGTCAGTGAATATCCCTGTCCACAGCTGACTCAGAAAGAACACTCCTACAAGAAGTATAGAAAAATTAAACATTGCATTACTTTCCTGGCCTTTCCTCAGGAGGGGCCCTCCTTTTGAGTCACAGGGTAAAGGAAGTGTACAGAAAAGTTCCTCATTCTATTTTACCTCGACGTCTTGGCGGCTTCTCGGATATTCTAAAAGTTACACCACCGCCAATAAATTCTGCATTGTGCTATGAAAAAGCAGATTACCTAAGATTTCCATGTTAGTATACAGGGTTTCTATCAGAAAGAGTTGAAAACTAACAGTGGCACTCTCAAGCAATTAGCTGGGGCCGCAAAGGAACAAAGGCAACAAAAGAAAAGCCATTATGCAAATACCTGGCCAGTAATTGTCTGATCATTTTGAGGAGCCTTGGCAAAGAATTGGAGGAGAGTAGGTAAATTAAAGGGTTTTCTGCCAGACTGATTTATTAGATCTCTCTATAATTAATAACAGGCTTCTGCATGATTTTTCCTCAACAGGCTTATTGACTGCCTTGATATGATAGAGGAGAGAGGTATAAGAAGGATAGATCCAGGATAATACCCTAATATCACCACTCAGATGACTTAGCTGATATGGCAGAGACCTGGAATATAGGGGAAAGTATGACTTTGGAGAATTAGAAGAGATTGCCAATCTAGGGTAACTATCTCCTATGCCTATAGAGCAGCATGAGCCCAGAGGGATACAGGGCAGAAACCAGAATCATTCATCCTCCTCCCCACAAAAAAATATATATATCGATTTTTTTTTTGGTGATTTACCTACTATATGCCTGAATAATTCTGATTTAGTTAATAGCTTCAGTGAAATAAAGCTTTAGGAAATAGAATAAACACAGTCCAAATCCTCAGAGAGTTCCTAGAAAATGTGACAGACAAGGAATCAGCAATTACAATAAAGGGGGGCAATAAAAAATAGCCATTACTGCAGAGTCCTGTGGGACACTTAGGACAAGCCCTACTACAGCTCTGGGTACTGGGCAGTTCAGGGGTGGCGGGGAGGAGTGATATGTAAGCAAAGCCAGAGGGACAAGGAGGAGCCAGCCAGGTGGAAAGGAAGAATGGGAGCAGCAGCAGGTACGAGGGTCCTGCAGCTGGAGAGAGGAGGCAGGGTGAGTAAAGGACTGTAGCTCAGTAGGACAAATATGAAGTGAGTGGGTTGAGGTTCGTGAGGTTCTCATATTTTACAAACACCAAAGCCATCGAGAGGGTTTGTTAAAGCACAGACAGCTGAGCCCACCCCCAGAGTTTCTGATGTTATAGTGCTAGTGAATTTGCAATTTGAACAAGTTCCCAGATGACGCAGATGCAGCTGGTCTGGGGACCACATACTGAGAACCACTAATGTAGAGAATATATTGGAGTTAGAGATTGGAGGGGGTGGGAAGCACATCTTCCAAAACAGGTGGCCATTATAGTAAGAGATAGTAACAGCCTGGACGAGTGACGTGGGAGAGGTGATGGACTGTGATCAAGGTGTAGAACTGAGAGTTCTCAGTGACTAATTGGATATGGCAGGTGATGAGGTCTTTGAAGTGTGTAGTCAGAAGGATTATGTTATTCCCTGGGGCAGGGAAAAGAGGAGGAAGAGATGGGACAGAAAATGGCATTTGGGTCCTGAGGGTGGTGCTTATAAGTCTCATAAGTAGAATGTAATAATCAAATGTAAGTTATTTCAAATGTATATATCAGATTTACACAAAGCAGGTAGTTAAATATATGTTATTAAGGAACTAAAAGAAATAGAAAAATGGACAGAGACACAGGTCAGGGATCTGGGAAGATATGGAGATAGAGATTAGAGCTGTAGAAATAGCCCAGAGAGAACACGTAGATAAAAAGAGAAGCCCTAGAACAAATTTTTGAAAAAAGAAATGGGTCATTTGAGAAATGGGCAAAGGAAGGAAGGAAGAAATGGGCAAAGGAAGGAAAAAAGGAAAACCCAAAAGGTCAGGAGAGGCAATCAGAAGTGCTCAAGAAATGAACAGAATAGAAGAGAACATTTCCAGGAGGAGATGATGCTCTACAACTGCAGAGAGGACCAACAAGAGAGGGTCACAGACATCCATTGTCTTTAGGAACATGGGAAAGTTGAGACCATAGGGACAGCATGTTAGCTGAATGATAAGCAGGGTAACCAGATGCAGCATGATGATACTGTATTCTAGGCAGTGGAGGGTCTGTTGGGAATTGGGAATCCTACTGCTTATTCTCAAGTTTAAGCACCTTCATTCTGTGTTCAGGGACATTTGAAAATTTCATGTCTAGGGGAAAGCAACCATGAAGGCTAGTAAGTGAAACTGACGTTGCACATATATTGGTCTAAAAGAAAGAGTATCAGTGACATAGTTCAATGCCCTGGAGCAAGAGTTCTCACACTGAGGAGACACAGAACCACCCCAAGGCAACTGTGGCAGCAGTTTTCCAGAGAGACAGCAGGCTACCCCAACATGGCTCTGCTCACCTCTTTCTCTAAAGGGCATCCTGTTTCTCATCACCTCATATCGGCGTGTCCTCATTCCCTGCCCACCTCCCCCCAGTAGTCTCACCCCTTTGGAACAAAGCAAATGGGAATGCTGTTCCTTGCTAAATAAGCACTGTTTGCAGGTGAGAAAGAAAATTAAACCACAGAACTGACATGCAACTGGAGTGGAGTGAGTTATATGAAGTCATGATGGACAAAGTCAGATATGATCAAGAGAAATTACAAAATTAATTTCAAAATATGGAAAATAATGCTACAAACAAAATTTCAGAGTAAAATTCAATACAAAAAACATGCTGAAAGAAGCAATTGAAGTGGTTAAAAAAAAAAAAAAGCACACAGTGTAACCCAGAACCATGAATATTTTATAGCAGGCAGCCAGTAGCATTTCAAAATGTCTGAAATCCACATCATTTTCTCCTCATAACCTAAAATTACCCTATGGTTTTAGTGCAAACATTCAAGTCTGATTTTAAATGGTTTATGAATATTTTAAATGAACTAAAGAAATATAAATGGAATTTACAAGTTTGGAATTACAAGATTTGGTTTTTAAAATTATGAAAATCCAGAAGAATTTCATTTTCACCAATACCTGCTAGCATTTCCCTTGCCAAATCATTCATCTGATTTATTAGTGACTAATGATACTCATTCTGAAGTTACTTGCCTTGTATGAGAAAGCATGATCTGGTTCTGCTGCTGGCTAACTTATTTGACACAAAGTAAATCATTTAAATCAATCAGTTTCCTAGTAAGTAAAATTATTCAATTTGATTAGGCAATCTGTAAGTTCCTGGCTAGCCTAAGAATTCTGAAAACATGACACATTATACTGATAACTGTGATATAATAGCTTATGACCAACAGAATCATAAAACTGATGAAAGCTTAGACAATATTCAATTTGACCCATTTGTTTTACTGATCTATAAGAAGAAGTCCCCAAAGATTTATGTCTTGCCTAAGGTCAAGTAGTTTTTTTAGGACCTGCTACAGACTGAATGTTTGTGTTCCCTAAAATTCATGTTTTGAAATATTACGGTATTAGGAAGCAAGACCTTTGGTTGGTGATTAGGTTGTGAGGACCAAGACCTCATGAATGGGATTAAAGCCCTTACAAAAGGGCTCTGAAGAGCTCTCTCACCCTCTTTCATCACATGAGGACACAACCAGAAGATGACCAGACACTGAATCTGTCGGTGCTTTGATCTAGGACTTCCCAGCCTCTAGAGCTGTGGAGAAATAAATTTCTGTTGTTTATAAAAGCTACTTAGTCTATGGAATTCTCTTATAGCAGCCCAAACTGACTAAGACAGAAAATTGGTCCCAAGAAGTGAATGTGCTGCTGTAACAAATACCTTAAAACGTATCTTAAAACAGGATAAAGGGTGGAGGCTGGAAGAGTTTGTATGTACATGCTAGGAAAAGTCTGCATTGCCATGAATAGACCTTTAAAGGTGATTCTGGTACAGGCTCAGAAAGAAAAGCAGCATAGAAAGCCTCAGTCTTCCTAGGGAATAGCTAAGTATCATGAACAGAATATTGGTAGACATATAAACAGCAAAAGTCAGACAGAAATGAAGAATATTTTATTGGAAACTGGAGGAAAGGTGATCTTTTTTATAAAGTGGCAAAGAATTTGGCTGAATAGCGTTTATGTTCTAGTGTTTTGTGGAAGACAGAACTTGCAAGCTTTGATATTTAGCTGAAATAATTCCCAAGCAAAGTGTTAAAAGTACAGCTTGGTGCCCCCTGACTTCTTACAGTAAAATCTAAGAGGAGAAAATGACATAACAATAGAATTGTTAGGCAAAAAGGATCTAAACTTAAAGATTTGGAAAATTTGCAGCCATCCATATTTTAAAAATTGAGAAAAAATGTTTGGAACACTAAGGGTGTGGCCTAGAGACCATTTGATAAGATTTGTGTGGGCATAAACTGTAGACTTAATCAACCACCCCAGAAGGAATACCACCAGTTTGAACTGAAGGGGAAGGAGATAGGAAGGAATGAAGGGAGGTTGTCAGACTTCCCACGTCTTATAGGATAGGACCTATCTTATAGATACGTTTTATAGAATAGGACCTATTCAGTTGCAAATGTGCACTATTGAAGACAACGGAAGAAGGACCCCAAAAGCAATTCAAATATCATCAGAGATGCCTCTTCAGTTTCAAAAAGTGGAGCCATTGCCTGAGTTTCAACTGGTTAGACGGGTTCTGCCCAAAGCTGTGGGTCCATAGAGAGGTACCTCCCCAACTAGTGGACGTAGAGGGCAGAGCCACAAGCCAAAGAGGATTATTCTGGAGCTGTAAGACCTCATGAAGTTTGTCTTGTAGCTTGGACTTATTTGGAATGTGTTATGCCTTTCTTCTTTCCTATTTCTTTTTTTTCTAGTGGAAATTTCTATCCTTTGTCTGAGCCATCTTTGTATTTTGGAAGTACATAATTTGTTTGGTTTCACAAGCTCACAGCTGGAGAGCAATTTGTCTCTGGATGAATCATATCTTGAGTCTCACCCATCTCTGGGGTTATGATGATCCCTTTAATGTATTTTGCATGTAAGAAGGACTTGATTTGGGGGTGGGGGCAGAAGCTGAATAATATAGATTGAATGTTTGCATCCCCCCCACCAAATTCATATGTTAAAATCCTCATCCCTAATGTGATGGTATTAAGAGGTAAGGGCCTTTGGGAGGAGAGTAAGTCACAAGGGCAGAGCCCTTACAAATGGGATTTGAGCTATAGAGAAAGTTTCAATCTCAGGAAATACAAGATGAGATACCAGAAAGCTCTCTCTCCCCTTCCACCATGTGAAGACACAGCAAAAAGACAGCCATCTATGAACCAATAAGTAGTCCCTCACTAGACATTGAATCTGCCAGCACTTTGATCTAGGACTTCCCAGCCTTCAGAACTGTGAGAAATAAATTTCTGTTGTTTATAAGCAACCCAGTTTATGGTAGTTTATTATAGCAGCCTGAATAGACTAAGACAGGACCAGGTCCAAGGTCAGATTTAGGACGAGTATTATTTCCACTGGAGCATATTCCTCTTAAAGAGAGAACTTTCTTAAAGAAAGAACTGAATATAGAAACTTAATGGTGATTCGGGTGTAAAAAACATCGGGACGGGTATACAGTGCAGTGGCAAATGGGTTAGATCTCCTAGAAGAAAGATATTTTGACTGAGCCCTAAAGATTCTGAAACATATGGAATGGCTAAGTTGATAATAAATTAAGAAATCATCATTCTCAGTAAACTATTGCAAGAACAAAAAACCAAACACCGCATATTCTCACTCATAGGTGGGAACTGAACAATGAGAACACATGGACACAGGAAGGGGAACATCACACTCTGGGGACTGTTGTGGGGTGGGGGGGAGGGGGGAGGGTTAGCTTTAGGAGATATACCTAATGCTAAATGACGAGTTAATGGGTGCAGCACACCAGCATGGCACATGTATACATATGTAACTAACCTGCACATTGTGCACATGTACCCTAAAACTTAAAGTATAATAATAATAAAATAAAAATAAAAATAAAAAATAAATAAATAAAAATTTGTTAATGAGACAACTGAAAAAAAAAAAAAAAGAAATCAAAAGACAGGCAGGATTGTGGATAGAGTATGTCAGTGGTCATTTAAAATCCATGTTTTTGTTTTTAAAATGCCTGCAAACCTCTTCAAACCTCTGATTACAACAGCCTGTTAACTTCTTGTTCTAGATTGCCCAGATTTCAGGACTACAGAGTTGTGTTTCTCAATCTCTGTAATGTAGGCACTGTATCTTATCTGAGAGTTTATATACAGGATTGCCAAGGTAGTGATCAAAATAAATGCAATTGTCAATTTAATTAGCATTAGTCCCTCCAAATTCATTGTGTGTGTGTGTGTGTGTGTGTGTGTGTGTATGCATAAACACATACAAGTTTGTGTTTCAGGTTTGCTAACTGGCTTATTAGCAAATACTAAAGACAAAACTTTAAGAAAGCATTCGTAATTTCTTGGGTCAGCTACTGAGTATCTAACATAAGTAATTTCCTTCTATGCTCTGTTATCTTGTTAATACAGTCATTTAAAATGAGATTTTTTTATAGGTTTTAATGAAAAGAACAGATCAATTTTTATGGGATCCATGTTCCTACTTAGCTAGCAAGAATGAACACCATTTCTCTAGTAGTTCTAAGATTCTTCCTTAAGTAAAATTTTAATGTTTAGCAGACACAGAGCACACAAAGGGAGTAAGAGATCTTAAAAATGTGGGTTTATATTTTGAATCTTCCTAAACAAGCACAGAAATATACATGAGAGGAAGTAAAATTACAGTCACAGGATAGAGAGACTTTGAAAGAGGTAAGAGCAAAATAGACGAAATAAGAAAATTAAATTCAAACTTCTAAAGTAAAGCAACAGACACTATGAATGCGTTGGAGAAAAACTGGACTTGGTGGGATTTTTAACCCATGAAGGAGAGTAAACAAGGATGCAAGAGCATTTTATAATTTTACCTATAGGCTGGCAATAATCATTTATTCCGGCAGGACGTGGACTTAAAATTGAAGTGCTCAAATTGGCTCTTAACTCTCTCATTAAAACTGTCCTAAAATATACATAGGGTTGGTTGTATTTTGAATTTATCTTTTTTTTTTTATTTTTCTGGGTACATAGTAGGTGCATATATTTATTGAGTACGTGAGATGTTTTGATAGAGGCATGCAACATGAAATAAGCACAATCATAGAGAATGGGATATCCATCCCCTCAAGTATTTATCCATTGAGTTACAAACAATCCAATTACACTCTAAGTTATTTTAAAATGTACAATTAAGTTATTATTGACAATAATCACCCTATTGTGCTATCAAATAGTAGGTCTTATTTATTCTTTCTATTTTTGGTACCTATTTCCACTGCCCCCTCAGCCCCCAACTACCCTTCCCATCTCCTGGGAACCACCCTTCTACTCTCTGGGTCCTTAAGTTCAATTGTTCTGATTTTTAGATCCCACAAATAAGTGAGAATATGCAGTTTGTCTTTCTGTGCCTCCAGTTCTATGTTGCTGCAAATGACTGTATCTCATTCTTTTTTACGGTTAAATAGTACTCCATTGTGTACATATACCACATTTTTCTTTACCTGTTTATCTGTTGATGGACACTTAGGTTACTTCCAAATCTTAGCTATTGTAAACCATGCTGCAACAAACACAGGAGTGCAGCTATCTCTTCAATATACTGATTTCCTTTCTTTTGGGTACACGCCCAGCAGTGGGATTGCTGGATCATATGGCAGCTCAATTTTTAGTTTTTTGAGGAACCTCCAAATTGTTCCCCATACTGTTTGTACTAATTTACATTCCCACAAACAATGTACAACAGTTCCCTTTTCTCCACATCCTTGCTAGCATTTTTTATTGCCTGTTTTTTGGCCATAAACCATTTTAACTGTGGTGACATGATATCTCATTGTAGTTTTGCATTTCTCTGATGATCAGTGATGTTGAGCACCTTTACATATTACTGTTTGCCCTTTTTTATGACTTCTTTTGAGAAATGTCTATTCAAATCTTGTGCCCATTTTTTGATAAGTTTATTAGATTTTTTCCTATAGAGTTGTTTGAGCTCCTTGTGTATTCTGATTATTAATCCCTTGTCTGAGGTGTTTTTTTTTCCCATTCTGTCAGTTGTCTCTTCACTTTGTTGATTACATTCCTTGCTGTGCAGAAGCTTTTTAACTTGATGTGATCCAATTTGTCCATTTTTTGCTTTGGTTGCCTGTGCTTGTAGGGTATTGTTCAAGAAAACTTTGCCCAGACAAATGTCCTGGAAATTTTCTCCAATGTTTACTTGTAGTCATTTCATAGTGTGAGATCTTAGATATAAGTCTTTAGTCTATTTTGATTTTTTTTTTTTTTTGGCAAATTGTCCCTCTGTCATCCAGCCTGAAGTGCAGTGGTGCCATCTTGGCTCACTGCCACCTCTGCCTCCCAGGCTCAAGCAATCCTCCCGCCTCACCCCCATGAGTATCTGGGACTACAGGCATGCACCACCATGCCCAGCTAATTTTCATATTTTTTGGTAGAGACTGAGTTTAGCCACGTTGCTCAGGCTGGTTTCAAGCTCCTGGGATCAAGCAATCCACATATCTTGGCCTCCCAAAGTGCTGGGATTACAGGTGTGGGTCACCATGCCCAGCCTGGTTTGATTTTTGTGTATGATAAGAGACAGAGGTCTAGTTTCAACCTTCTGCATATGAATATCCAGTTTTCCAGCACCATTTATTGAAGAGACTATCTTTTTTCCAGTGTATATTCTTTGCACCTTTGTCAAAAATGAGTTCACTGTAGGTGTGTGGATTTGTTTCTGGGTTCTCTATGTTGTTGCATTGGTCTATGTGTCTGTATTTATGCCAGTACCATGCTGTTTTGTTTACTGTAGCTCTGTAGTATAATTTGAGGTCAGGTAATGTGATTCCTCCAGTTTTTTGCTTAGGATAGCTTTGGCTATTCTGGATCTTTTGTGACTCCATATAAATTTTAGCATAGTTTTTTCTAATTTCTGTGAAAAATATTGGTATTTTGAATCTGTAGATTGTTTTGGGTAGTATGGACATTTTAACAATATTGATTCTTTCACTACATGAACATAAAATATTTTTCCATTTTTTGATGCCCTCTTCAATTTCCTTAATCAGCATTTTACAGTTTTCATTATAGAGATCATTCACTTCTTTGGTTAATTCCTAGGTATTTAATTTTATGTGTGGCTATTTTAAATGGGATTACTTTTTTATTTCTTTTTCACATTGTTCACTGTTGGCATATAGAAATACTACTGATTTCTGTATGTTGATTTTGTATCCTGCAACTTTACTGAATTTGTTTATCAGTTCTAATAGTTTTCTTGTGGAGTCTCAAAGGTTTTCCAAATCTTAGATCATCTCATCTTCAAACAAGAATAATTTGACTTCTTTTTCCAGTTGGGATGTCCATTATATATTTCTCTTGTCTGACTGCTCTAGCTAGGATTTCCAGTACTATTTTGAATAGTATCCGGGTCGTGTTCCAGATCTTAGAGGAAAGGCTTTCAGTTTTTTCCCACTCAATATGATACTAGCTGTGGGTTTGTTGTATATGTCTTTTATTATGTTGAGATACGTTCCTTCTATACCCAGTCTTCCTGAGGGTTTTTATCATGAAGTGATGTTGAGGTGTTTTTTTCTGGTTTTGGTATTAGGGTAATACTAGCCTCATAGAATAAATTTGGAAGTATTTGCTCCTCCTCTACTTTTGTGAATAGTTTGAGTAGACTTGGCATTTGTTCTTCATTCAATATTTGGTAGAATTCAGCAGTGAAGCCATCAGGTCCCAGGCTTTTCTTTACTGGGAGACTTTTTATTACAGCTTTGATCTTGTTACTTGCTATTGGTCTGTTCATGTTTTGGTTCAATATTGGTAGGTTGTATGTATCTAGGGATTTGTCCATTTATTCCAGATTTTTCAGTTTATGGGCATATAGTTGCTCATAGTAGCCACTAGTAATCCTTTGAATTTTTGCAGTATCAGTTGTAATACCTTCTTTTGTATTTCTCATTGTATTTATTTGGAACCTCTCTCTTTTTTTCTTAGTTCGTCTGGCTAAAGGTTTGTCAACTTTGTTTAACTTTTCAAAAAAAAACCCCAAGCTGGGCGCAGTGGCTTGCGCCTGTAATCCCAGCACTTTAGGAGGCCAAGGCAGGCAGGTCACAAGGTCAGGAGATCGAGACCATCCTGGCTAACATGATGAAACCCCGTCTCTACTAAAAATACAAAAATATTAGCTGGACGTGGTGGCGGGCGCCTGTAGTCCCAGCTACTCAGGAGGCTGAGGCAGGAGAATGGCGTGAACCCAGGAGGTGGAGCTTGCAGTGAGCTGAGATTGCACCACTGCACTCCAGCCTGGGAGACAGAGCGAGACTCTGTCTCACAAAACAAAACAAAACAAAAAAACCCTTTTTATTGCATTGATCTTTTATATTTTCTTCATTTAATTTAATCTATTTATTTATTTATTTTTGTACTAATTATGGGTTTGACTTGCTCTTGCTTTACTAGTTCTTTAAGATGCATTGTTAGATTGTAGATTTGAAGTTTCTTCTCTTTTTTGATGTAGACACTGATAGCTATAAACTTCCCTCTTAGTATTGTCTTTGCTGTATCCCATAGGTTTTGGCATGCTGTGTTTCCGTTATTATTTGTTTAAGAAATTTTTCAACTTTCTTATTAATTTATTCATCAACCCACTAATCACTTAAGAATATAGTATTTTATTTTCATGTATTTGTATAGTTTCCAAAATTTTTCTTGTTATTAATTTCTAGTTTAGTTTCATTGTGGTCAGAGAAGATTATTGACATTATTTTAATTTTTGTAATGTTGTTAAGACTTGTTTGGTGACCTAATTCATAGTCTATCCTTTAGAATGATCTATGTTCTGAGGAAAAGATTGTGAGTTCTGCAGATATTGGATGAAATGTTCTGTAAATATCTATTAGATCCATTTGGTCTACAGTGCAAATTTAGTCTCATTTTTTTTGTTGATTCTTCTGTCAGGAAGATCTGTCCATTGCTGAAAGTGGGGTGTTGAAGTCCCCAGCTATTATTATATTGGGGCCTATTTCTCTTTAACAATATTTCCTTTCTATATCTGGGTGCTGAAGTGTTGGGTGCATATATATTAAAAATTGTTATATCTTCTTGCTGAAATAACCCCTTTATCATTATACAATGACCTTCTTTGTCTCTTATAATTTTTGTTCTGAAATCTATTTTGTCTGAAAGAAGCATAGTGACTCCTGCTCTTTTTTGTTTTTATAGGTATAAAATATCTTTTTTCCAACCCTTTATTTTCAGTCTATGTTTGCCTTCATAGGTGTAGTATTTCCTATAGGCAGTGAATCAATGGGTCTTGTTTTTTCATCTGTTCAGCCAGTCTATATCTTTTTTGATTAGAGAGTTTAGTCCATTTTACGTTTAATGTTATTACTGATAAGTAAGGACTTAATCCTGTCATTTTGTTATTTGTTTTCTGGTTGTTTTATGATCTCCTTTTCCTTCTTTCTTTTCTTCTTGTTTTCCTCTAGTGAAGGTGACTTTCTCTGATAATATGATTTTGTTTCTTACTTTATATTTTTTTATGTATCTATTGTATGTTTTTTGGTTTGAGGTTACCATGACGCTTGCAAATATTATATTATAACCCATTATTTTAACCTGATAATAACTTAATACTGTTTGCCTAAACAAAAAACAAACAAACAAAAAGAACACTAATAAAAACTCACCATGACTTTGTCCTTCCACTTTTTAACATTTTATTATTTCTATTTATATCTTACTGTAATGACAAAAAGTTGTTAGGCTGAGAGCAGTGGCTCATGCCTGTAATCACGGCACTTTGGGTGGCCAAGGTAGGAGGATTACATGAGGTCAAGGGTTCATGACCCACATGGCCAACATGGCAAAACCCCATCTCTACTAAAAATACAAAAATTAGTGGGGCATGGTGGTGGGCACCTTTAATCCCCACTACTTAGGAGGCTGAGGCAGGAGAATCTCTTGACCCAGGAGGCAGAGGTTGCAGTGAGCCAAGATTGTGCCACTGTAGTTTACACACAGTTACAGTCTATTAATATTCTGTGTTTTTCTCTGCACTTACTATTACCAGTAAGTTTTGTACCTTCAGGTAAGTATTTATTGCTCATTAATATCCTTTTATTTCTGATTGAAGTATTCCCTTTAGCATTTCTTGTGGGACAGGTTTGGTATTGATGAAATTCTTCCGCTTCTGTTTGTCTGGGAAAGTCTTTATTTCTCCCTCATGTTGAAGGATATTTTCACCAGATATGCTACTCAAGGGTAAAGTTCAGCAGTTTAAATATGGCATGCCACTCTCTCCTGGACTGTAAAGTTTCCATGGAAAAGTCTGCTGTCAGAGGTATTGGAGCTCCATTGTATGTTATTTGTTTCTGTCTTCTTGATGCTTTTATAATCCTTTCTTTATCCTTGACCTTTGAAGTTTGATTATTAAATGCCTTGAGGTATTCTTCTTTGGGTTAAATCTGCTTGGTTCTATAACCATCTTGTACTTGGATACTGATATCTTTCTCTAGGTTTGGGATGTTCTCTGTTATTATCCCTTTGAATAAGCTTTCTACCCCCTCTTTGAGGACAATAACTCTTAGATTTGCCCTTTTGAGGCTATATTCTTGATCCTGTAGGTGTGCTTCATTTCTATGTTTTTCTTTTGTCTCCTCTAACTGTTGTATTTTCAAATAGTCTTTCTTCAGGCTCACTAATTCTTTCTTCTGCTTGATCTGTCCTGCTATTAAAAGAATCTGGTGCATTCATTAGTATGCTGATAGCATTTTTCAACTCTAGAATTTCTGCTTGATTCCTTTTAATTATTTCTGTCTCTTTGTTAAATTTATCTTATAGTATTAGTCCATTTTCACACTGCTGATAAAGACACACCTAAGACTGGGCTAATTTATATATATATATATATATAAGATTTAATGGACTCACAGTTCCACATGGCTGGGGAGGCCTCACAATCATGGCAGAAGGTGAAAGTCATGTCTTCATGGTGGCAGACAAGAGAAGAGGACTTGTGCAGGGAAACTCCCCTTTATAAAACCATCGTATCTCATGAGACTTATTCACTATCATGAGAACAGCATGGAAAAGACCTGCCCCCATGATTCAATTACCTCCCACCAGGTCCTTCCCACAACATATGGGAATTGTGGGAGCTACAACTCAAGGTGAGATTTGGGTGGGGACACAGCCAAACTATATCACTTATAAAATTCTGAATTCTTTCTCTGTGTTATCTGGAATTTCTTTGAGTTTCCTCAACACAGCTATTTTGAATTTTCTGTCTGAGAGGTCACATAACTGTTTCTCCAGCATTGGTCCCTGGTGACTTATTTAGTTCATGTGGTGAGTTCATGTTTTCCTGGATGGTATTGATGATAGTAGATGTTCTTTGGTGTCTGTGCATAAAGTGTTAGGTATTTATTGTAGTCTTCACCGTCTGGGCTTATTTGTAGTTGTCCTTCTTGAAAAGGCTTTTCAGATATTTGAAAGGGCTTGGGTGTTGGGATCTAAGCCATGTCTACTTTAGGGGGCACCGCAAGACAAGTAATGCTGTGGTTCTTGCAGACTCATAGAAGTGCTGCCTTGATGATCTTGGACAAGATTTAGGAGAATTATCTGGATTACCTGACAGAAGCTCTTGTTTCTCCCCTTACTTTCTCCAAGGCAAACAGAGTCTCTTTCTCTCTCTGTTCTGAGTCACCTTAGCTGAAAGCAGAGTGACACACACACCCCTGTGGCCAGCACCACAGTGACTGCACTGAATCAGATCTGAAGCAGCACAATACTGCATCTCGCCCATGGCCTGCTGTAACCATTCCCTGGCTACTGCCTGTGTTCACTCAAGGCTCTGGGGCTCTACAGTCAGCAGGTGGCAAAGCCAGCCAGGCCTCTGTCCTTCCCTTTAGGATGGTGAATTCCCCCAGGGCCCAAGTGGCTCCAGAGATGCTATCCAGGAGTCAGGGACCAGAGTCAAAAATATTAGAAGTCTACCTGATGTTCTATTGTATTGAGGCTGAGCTGGCAGTCAAACCACAAGACGCACTCTTTCCTACTCTTCCTTCCCCTTTCCAAAGGCAAAGGAGCCTCACCCTGCAGCCATCACCATCCCAGGCCACAAGGAGAACTGCCAGACTACCAGCCAATGTTCCCTTTAGGCTCAAGGGCTCTTAAGTCAGCTTGTGATGAGTGCTGCCTGGCCTGGGACTCACCTGTCAGGGCAGTGGGTTCCCCTCTGGCCTAGGTCAGGTCCAGAAATGCCATACAAGAGTCAAATCCTGGAACCGGGGAACCCAAAAGCCCACTCGATGCTCTGCCTCACTGTGGCTGTGCTGGTGCCTGAAGACAAGTCTCAGAGGCTTACCTAAGGGCCTTGATAGAGTACCTGAGTATCATTGCTTGTTATTCAGGGCCCAAGGGTTCTTCAGTTGGCAGGTGATGAATGCTGCCAGGACTGTTTCCTTTCCTTCAAAGCAGTGGGTTCTCTTCTGACCCAGGTGTCTAGAAATGTCATCTGGGGGCTAGGGCCTGGAATGGGAACCTCACGACTCTGACTGGTGCCTTATCTTGCTGTGGCTGAGTTGGTATCCAAGATGCAAAACTAAGTCTTCCCCACTCTTCCCTTTCCTCTCTGCAAGCAGAAAGAAGGGCTCTCTTTTGGATCTGTGAGCTATGCAGCCTGAAGTGAGGGGAGGGATGATGCCAGCAATCCCTTGGCAGCTGATGTCTTAGTAAGTCGGGTGCCCCCAGAGTCCCCCATCTCTGAACCTAGTTTGTCATTAGGACTCACGTAAGAGTTGCAGTCCTTACGTCCTAGACCGCCTTTCAAGTTTACCTGGAGATATAGAGTGCTGCAGCCCTCAGTGGCAAGGTTTTCAGGCACTGAAGTTCACACCACTGGGATCAGAAATGGTGCTCTGGCTAGGGCTGGTTTAAATGCTCCCTCCTTGGGTGAGTGTTGGAAGAGTCTTGTCTGGTTTTTTTTTTCTGGTCTAACAGGATAATACTGTATTCAATGCCTCAAAATTGCTGTGTTCTCCCTCCCCCAGCATCCAGAGACACTCTCTGCACCAAGCTGCTGCTGCCTGGGGTGGAGGAGGGGTGATGTCTGCAATTCAGAACTGTTTTTTTCTTTTCTGCAATGCCTCTTTCAGTGACACAAAGTTAAAACCAGGTACTATGAGTGCTCACCTGACTTTTGGTTCTTATGAAGGTGTTTTTCTCTGTGTGGATAGTTGTTAACTTGGTGTCCTTGTCAGAGGAACAATCAGTGGAAGGTTCTATCCCACCATCTTGCCCTGCCTCCTGTGGGGTTGGTTTTATAATCCCCATTTCACAGATGGAAAAACAAAAAGGAAGTAAACTTCCATGATATGCCTACAGATTCATACCAAATCATTTGTAAAAATGGAAAATGGAATCTAGTTATCTTATCTCCAACCCATACCTTTCCTACTTGACCAGGCTGGAATCAATGAGCAGAGGAATAACTCCATTTTCTTCCCTGTAGAGATTGTAGGGCTACATAGACATCCATCTATCTCACTGGTGAAATGTGGTAGGGGCGGAGGAGATACAGAAGTTTTATTTTTGTTTTTTTTTTTTTTTTGCCTAGATTTTAATGCTCTTTAAGATGATTTTTGTTGTGTGTGTTTTTTATTTTTAAAAGAACATAGAAACAAGTAACAATTGCTCAAATTCCTACCACTCAGAAATAATTATTACTAAAATGTTGAAATATTTGCTTCTAATTATGATTGTTAGCTTGTTTTAAAATATTATTATTATTCAAAAGAAAAGTTTCCATCTAAAAAAATTAAAGTTTTTAAAAACACAGTCCAGGCGTGGTGGCTCACGCCTGTAATCCCAGCACTTTGGGAGGCCGAGGCAGGCAGATCACGAGGTCAGGAGATCGAGACCATCCTGGCTAACATGATGAAACCCCGTCTCTACTAAAAATACAAAAAAATTAGCTGAGTGTGGTGGTGGGTACCTGTAGTTCCAGCTACTCTGGAGGCTGAGGCAGGAGAATCGCTTGAATCCAGGAGGCAGAGATTGCAGTGAGCCAAGATCACGCCACTGCACTCCACCCTGGGCGACAGAGCAAGACTCTGTCTAAAAAAAAAAAAGAAAACCCAGCACTCAAAAGTAATCGTCCTTCACATTAAGAAAACACATTTCTGGCATATTTCATTGTAGATATGCCTATAGACAAAAATCATATGCAGACAGATAGATTTTTAATAAACTTAGAATCATTTTATAGATAGCATTTTTAAGTAAAAATAATACATTTTGTCTTATTTCCTATAGGAAATATATAAGCAAAAATGAGAGAAAAAAAACTTCAACCAATATCAAATTATAGTTCCACAAGCTCAAATTCTTACTTTACCACATTATTACAAAAATAAATAACAGCAAAAATAATACAACTTTTTATTTGTTTTTGTATGGATTTCCTTCTAGTTATTACCATTAACATTATCATTATTATCATCATCTATTATTGTCCTAAATATTGGCATTATTTACGGCTCACAGTGTGCCAGAAACCTTGCCAATGTTTTCTTTACATGAATTTTTTATTTTATCCTCATAACCCATCTGCCCACAGAGCCTGTGTGCTGAATCATCCTGCCCTAATCCTTATCTGTCTTCACCCTATTTCAACAGAAAGAAAGTCCAAATACATAGCAAGAGCTTCGTTCTTGCATTCAGGGGTCAAGCATAGGGAGTTCTGACACTTTCTTTCACTCTCTTTATATCTCCTTTTCACTTACAACTCAAAAGTGAGAAGAGAGGAGGTAAAGGGAAGGTAATCTATCTGATTGGCAAACAGAAACCTATTTTTGGAAAATGAAAGTTACCGAAAGCCATAAAGAAGTTTAAAAAAACTCAATGCCCTTCCCATTTTTCCATCTTTCTACTGCTTTTTATAGCCTTTTACTTACATAGTTTATTCTCTTCTGAATTTAGCCTCAGATAGAGGAGAGGCTAAGAGAATTTAAAAAGGAATGTGAATTGGGATGTCTCAAAAAGGGAGGAAAGATACATTTTATGGTGCATGTTCTATGTGCCAAGCCCACTTACACATATTATTTCCTTTAGTCCTTAGGTAAGAATTATTTTTTCACTGTAAGATAAAAAATTGGGACTAGAGAATACAAATCGCCTGTCCAGGAACATACAGCCAGTGATGGTTTAAAACCCAGCTCTGTTTGATCCCAAAGCCCGTGTCCTAAAAAGGTTTCTCTAATACAGTGAGGAAACAGCAGTCATTGTTAATTCTTTCAGCCAATACTTACTGAGCAGCTGCCATGTATCAGACACAGTTAGGTTCTGAGGATACAGAGTAGAGCATTATATGACCGCTGGCTTTGAAGGGTTTGCAGTCTAGTAGGGGAAGGAGAGTGAGACTGGAGGGCCTTATATACTATCTTTCCTTAGCTGCAGGTATGGCAGATATATTTAAAATAAGAAACTGTTCATCTCCTCTAAGAATAAATGTCAGAAGTCACATGGAAATTGAACTATAGAGACTAGAAGTGTCTCAAGCAGCCTGCTCAGTTTTGATCGAGGAAATAAAAACCTAAAGAAATACTCAAACCAAAGTTACTAAACATGTAACTTTGAGTAAAAGATGGCTGCAACATGAAATGATCAAAGATTTACAGACTCTAAATACCAAGAGAATTAAAATGCTCTTGGATTTGCAATCAAATTGGGAGTAATTGGATAAAATAAGACTACCTCTAACTCACTTTATTATAAAGATTTATTAGAGTATAAAAAACCGAGGCCCAAAGATATTTCTGCTTGTGACAATTAAACCAAAAAAGTCTAAAGTCAATCCATGATTATATATGGAAATAAGGACCACAGAAAGTAAAATGAATTTCATTTCCATCATCTTTAAACAACATTTTGCTTCCAACCTTTTCCTTGACCCATGAAATTGATTAAAATAAAAATTTACATGTTTTGGATAGTTTTTACTGAGTCTTGTGAGAGAAATGGAAGCCTTTTGTTTCTTGTGGGCAGAATAATCTTTGTTTTTAATAGGCAAAGAGAAGTCCCTCATGTAAGAGCTTCCTCATTCTTACCCCTATACGCTCCATCTTTCATCTGAGAGCAGAAAAATCATAGGGAAATTTTTTGGCAATATATAAACATTCCCATAGGGGAATGTTTATATATATTATGATATGCTTGAATATTAGGCAGCCCTCAAAGTAATATTTTTAAGGACTTGTTATGAACATACGATTATAATGAAAAGTATATAAAAATTAAGTTCTCAATATTCATACATACAACTAGAAAAAAATATGCCAAAATGCTAATAGCTGGATAAGCTAATGAAACTATGAATAATTTTTATATGCAGATTTTAAATTGAAAAAAATTTTAAATTATTTTTTAGAGAAAAAGTTATATACAGGAAAGATATTTTTGTCCATTAAGCTTCTGTAACAAAATGCCATAGAATGAGTGGGATATACACAGCAAAAATTTATCTATTACAATTCTTGAGGCTGAGAAGTCCAAGATCCAGGTGCTAGCAGATTCAGTGTCTGGTGAGGACTTGCTCCCTGATTCATAGACGGTACCTTCTCACTGTGCTCTTGCATGATGAAAAGAATGAGCTAATTCTCTGACGTCTCTTTAATAAGAACTCTAAGACCTCATGACCTAACCACTTACCAGCTTCCCACCTCTTCATACCATTGTTTTACATGTTAGGATTTCAACATAATGTATTTTGGGGAAACACTAACATTCAGACCATAGCAAAAGACAACCAAATAGGTGTAAGATTTTAAGGATGAAGATCTAACTCCTGGCAATAAGATAACATTTGATACAACTGTGAAAGATAAACAGGACTTGCCAATGCTAAGACTGGATAGAAAGGGGAAAGAAGGATGCATTCTAGGCAGAGAAGGACAGAGCAAAATTAGTTAAGAGTTTTGGGTGTGCAAAGGAAGTTGTGAGATATAAGACCCAAAGCGGTTTGAAGCCAGACTGAAATTATCACTGTATGCTTGGCTAAAGAGTTTGGAATTTATTTTCATAAGCAATGGCAAACTTTTGAAAGTTCTTTAGTAAGGCAATGCCATGGTCAAAGGGATGCTTTAGGACCTTAATTTACCGGGAATATGCACAATGAATAGAAGACGCAAGAGAGTACTAACAGGAAGAATAATTACAAAGTCATTGAAATAATTTAGGCCCGAAACAATAGAGCCTGAATTCACATGATAGCAGTGGAACAGATAACAAGGGAGGAACAGATGGGGAAGTTCCTCTTCTGCCTCTCCAACCAACCCCCTAATTCCTGCTCCTCTTACTCTCTCCGTTTTAGCTATTCTGGCCTTTTCTCTGTTTCTGGAAGGAACTAATCTAGTTGCCCAACTAGGGCTTCCTCTACCCTTCTCTCTCTGACATCTTTGTTCATTATTTCTTTGGGCCTCTGCTTAAATATTTTCTCTCTCTGACATCTTTGTTCATTATTTGTTTGGGTCTCTGCTTAAATATCTTCTTCCTCCACCCTTCTCTTTCTGATATCTTTGTTCATTATTTCTTTGGGTCTCTGCTTAAATATTTTTCCAGGACTGTTTTCATGCCCCTCCAAGCCAGTCTAGACTAGGTCTTCTTGTTTTACTCCCTCATAGCACCTTGCAGTTTTTTTCCATTGCACTTATTATAATCAATATCTAAAAACTAATATTTACTGTGCATTTGTGAGATAAATTACTCTGTTAAGTTTTCTTTACAAGGATTATCTCCTTTTATCCAAAAAAAAAAACAAATAAAAAACACATAAAAAAACACATAATTAGACATTAGTATTATCCCCTATTTTCCAGAGAAAGGAACTCAAGATCACAAGGGTTAGTTAACTATGGAATTTGGAAGTGACCGCTCTTACCTACCTAGAGGGATGTTCTGGCTCAAGTAAGGCAGGTAATTTGATGTAGTGATTATTAGGTTAAGCACAGAATCTAGAGACAGACTAATTGGGTTATGATCTTGCCCCTGGCACTTACTAGCTGTGAAATCCCTCAAGCAAGTTGTTTAAGCTCTCTGGGGCTAAATTTCTTCATTTATAAAATAGGATATTGTTGCTTCTCTTATAGGATTGTCAGGAATACTAAATGAGATAAATGCTGAGAACAAGATTGGCATATAGGAAGTGGAGTATATCTGAAAACTATTACTAGTCGTGTAATAAGTTGTTTAAAACCTGCCTTCTCATATATTCTGTGAGGGCAGAATCTATCTGTAAGAGGTTGAGAATGTGTTTAACACTATATCACAGGCCTAGCAAAGTGCCTGGACACAGTGGGTGTTTGATAAATATTTGAATGAATGAATGGACAAATGAAAAGCTGAGTGCACAGATCTTACTGCCTAACACACACATGCATAGAGCACATTAAAATGTATGGTGCCTGTTTCATGACCATTTTATTTAATTTTAACCGCAAAGTCAAAGAAGGGAAGGAATTATTATCTACATTTTACCTTTGATAATATTGAGTCTCAGAAAGTTGTTTGCTCAAGGTCATATAGCTGATAAATGGTAAAGCCAAAGGAAGATCCTGACTCTCAAACTTCCCAAGGCCAGAGTTATCTTAAAGACAACCCAGATGAGAGTCACCACAGGCAGGGTTGAACCAATCCCCATTCACAGCGCCCTCTTAAGTTGCCCCAGTTCTGAACCTTGATCTTGCTGTGATTCCTGAAAACCTCTCTACTTGCTGCTTCAGCTTTGTTAAGTAGCCTCCCCCATAGCATCTGGTGGTGCCTGTTTATCCAGGCACCCCTGCTGACTTCACTGCCCACCTGAAATCTGAGTACAGCATCACAAACCAAGTCTGACACAAACGTATGGTCCTTTAATTGGACCATAACAAAGTGGGGCACTGATTTTTTTTGGGGGGGGGGTTGAATATGAGAAGAGATTAAATGAGTTAACTAAGTTTCAAGCCCAGTTAACCAGGAGAATGACATTAACACAAATAGTCAGTACAAGAGTAGTCTGTTTGAAGGAACATAGAACTATTCAACATTAGACACGTCAAGTTTGGGACACCAGTAAGTAGTGTAAGTGAATAGCAAATAGAAATGGATTAACATTCAGGAGAGATATAAAGCCCAAGGAATCACCTACACACAAAAAAATGATTAAAGCCACAGAACTCAAATCCTGCACAGTGTTATTTAGTGTGGGGCTATTCTGTGTCTGATGGTGTGCTGACATTCCCTAGAGGGGCAGCAGTATCCAACTGCCTGGACTTGGGGCCTCAGATACTGCTTCAATCACCATAGGGCCACACTTATGTGATTTATATTGAATCTCAGTGTCAGAGTTTGATTAACAAAATTAGCTAAAATAAATGTTTGAAGCATTAATTTAGTAGGTATTCTCTCTCCCTATTCTACTACCAAAGCCTCTGTTATAGTGTCTCTACCCACACCCAGATATATGGCAGGGAGAAATCATCAACTTGAATTTTAGTTCTGACAGTGAACAAGCCAGGAACCCTCAACTAAATAATATTCAGTTGACTCATGTGTGATTTAGAAAATATTTTGATATTCTAGTCTGGTTCCAGTTCAGTGAATCAGTGACAGGTTCAAAGTGGTTCACTGCAGTTTAAATAATAAAATAAAATAAAATAAGCTTTGTTTTATTTCTCAGTTCCATAGAAAATAAAATAATAATGTTTGATATTTGAGTTAAGGTTCAGCAAACTTTTATAATTCATTCCAGGTTTTTGTTTATTGTTTCCCTCTGCATCAACTCCTCCTGTTTTGGAAACATGCCCTGAAGATATCTACAAATCCATACTGGTGGACTGTATTCAAGGCCTCAATTTAAAACGATGAGTCACAGCTATTCATGATGTCAGGGGTAAGCCTCAGCTAGCCTTCTCCTTGAGTGCTGGGCAAGCCTCAGGTATAATCTCATTGAAAGAATACTTGCCCAGGAGCTCTCCTGAGAGAAGGCCAAAGGTCATAGGATACCTTAAGGACAATAGCATCACAGGGATGAGAAATTACATCAGACACAGCTGCCCACTTAAGTGCCTCAAGTTTCATGTGGATTAGCACCTACGTGCTATGTGCATCTGGGCCCAATTCCCAGGCTGTTAGCCAACCCAAGGTCCCTGGTCCAAAGGAGAGCTGAGCTGAGCAAATTGCCACAAGCATTCAAGTAAGGGCAGATTTCAGTTTTTTTTTAATCAAACCTCAGAGAATTAAAAAAATAAATAAATAAATAACAAAACAAACAAAAAACTTGCTTACAGGGTATTTTTTTTTTTTTTGCCTTTTTCTGGATTGATACCCAACCCATGAACAGCTCAACTTAATAATAAAAGTTTCTCATTATTGCCTGGGATTTTTGAAAATACACAAATTTGGTTTTTGTAGATGCAAAATATCTGTACTAAGATGTCTATACTAAAGGGTTGAATTCCACTGTGGAAAATGTGTAATGTTGCATAAAGTCAAATTTTTCTCCTTCCAACATACTCGTTGAGACAATACATTATTTGTCAAGTCTGATCCATTTGACCTCCATGTTAGTATTGTCATAATATCTTGAATTGGGGGCTTTTAGAAAGATTCAGTAGCTTTCTATCTTTTCTTTTTTTTCTTTTTCTTTTTTTTTTAAAAAAAGGCATTTAGTTTATTCTCCCCATCAGTTTCACTTATATTTTCATGGTTCACATTTGCCAACACCGCTCTTCTCATTACAGTAGTTAAATGTGCAATCTCACTTGGGGGCCCAGGGAGGGGTGGGGGCTCTGTCCAGGGTGGGGAGGGTGTTGGCACTTCACGTGGACAGGGCGGGCAGCCTGTCCTGAGTGACAGAGTTGTGGGTGAGTGGGAGGCCAGGCAACGGGAGTTGGCAGGGGAGGGCCCCATGGTCTTTTATCTCTGGTGGTCGGTGATTCTCCATTCAGATTCCTTCCTGGCTTCCCAGAGTGGGGGAAACCAAGCAACTTAGGGCAGGGCAGGGGAAGAAGATAAGGAAAAAGCAGCAGGCTGCCCGGGGGAAGGGGTAGGGGGTGAACGGCAGGGCAAGGGGGGCACATGGGTGGCTCCTGGGGTAAGGCACAACCCTGTCTTTGGCTCTCCTGGTGAGGAGTTTCCTCCCTTGCACCCTCTGCCCGGCTCTTCTTCTCCCCATTACCCCCCAGACACACACACACAGTGTCGGGAGCCAGGAGGCACCTCCTGGGGTCCCTGAAACAAGTGGGCCCTGCCACCCAAGCCAGTGCCGCAGGGCTCAAGGAGGGACACCCAAGGAAAAGGCAGAGAGAGGCAGGCAGGGGCCTACCCAGGACAAGGGGGTGGGGGTGGGGAGAAAACCCCAGGCCCAGGAGCTGGACCCCCCACCCCAACTAAGGCCTGGAAGCGGGTTCTCCCCGCTTCTTTTCAGGGGTCTGGCTGGAGCTGCAGCCCACCCCTAGGCCTCCGCCAGGCCCAGCCACTTGCCAAGTGACCAGGGCATTGCACTTTGGGGTCAATGCCAGGGTGGGGAGGTGGGCCAGGTGAGGGGAGAGGAGGGGTGACTAAGGTGCTTGACTATTATCTAATTCATAGCAAAGTCTATCAGGAAGATAGAGAACAGAGATTGCCACAAATCAAGCAGTGAATTATTACATAGTGTAGAACAGTGGAAAATAGGGAAGAGAAGATGAGTCATGGAGTTAGACAGCCCTAGGTTCAAATACTAACTCTTCACCTACTTGGTAGGCAGGCTTGGTGAAGTCATTAAACTTTTCTGAACCTGTTTTCAACTCCACAAAATGGACTATCATCAGTGTAGTATATGCTCAATATCCACTTGTTCACGTTTCCTACCTTTCTTATATAAATCAGGGGTCACGTGTTCATGTTCTTCCAAATGCATCAATGGCAAAAAGTAAAACTTTGACATGACTCACCCTATAGAGTAAGACTTGATCTTGCCATAAGTATTAGTGAGAGACATTCCCCTGTCTCATTTATTATACAGTGAAATAGGCCTAAAGGACACAGAGTATTTTTTAAGAAGAGACTGATCAGGGAAACTATTTTAATGAGTGCCCAGCTGAAGGTTAATTTCAGAATGCTCTGGTACCTGAGTTCATTCTCTCATACCACTGAGGAAAATGGAAAAAGATGGGACAAAATGCTTCTGTAAATTTCTATCATTGGCATTGCTCCCTTGTGCAGTATAAGAGATCTTGCAAAAAGGCAAAGGGGACCTGGAGTCAGAGACACCTGAATTTGAACACCAGTACTGTCATTAACTGTCAGACCCATGCAAGTTATTTAACATTTCTGAGCATTGATTTCTCATTTATGAAGTGAAAATTATAATAAAGTCTACCTCACAGGCTTGTGGGAAAAATTAAATAATTTAAGTAAAATGGCTTGCAAAGTGCCTGACACATGGTAAGTATTCAACAAGTGATCTTTATTACTAAGTATTAGTCCATTTTCACACTGCTATAAAGAACTGCCCAAGGCTGCATAATTTATAAAGAAAGGAGATTTAATTGACTCAAGTTCCACATGGCTGGGAAGGCCTCAGGAAACTTACAATAATGGCAGAAGGGGAAGCAAATATGTCCTTCTTCACAAGGCAGCAGGAGAGAAAGGGTATGCAGTGAAGTGGGAAGAGCCTCTTATAAAACCATCAGATTTCATGAGAAGTCACTCACTATCACGGGAACAGCATGGGGTAAACTGCCCCCAGGATCCAATCACTCCCCACCAGTTCTCTCCCTAGACACATGGGGATTATGGGGATTAGAATTCAAGATGAGATTTGGGTGGGGACACAAAGCCTAACCATATCATACTATAACTATGTTAACTTACACTGGCCAATGGCAAAATCCAAGGTTATAAAATAATTTATAAATATAAATGCCTGTCTCCTATGTAAAATTATTAAGTGCAATTAATGTCATCTTATTAATTGCCTCATAGAGGTTTAAGGATTTGAGTTGGCTAGATTATTTATAAACATTGAGATTTATTTTATTCTCTCTGTGTTAAAAGCCTAAACTTCTGAAGTAACCAGAAAGAAAAGTTGAAATTCTTTAATTTCATTCATGATTGGCCTTACATTTTGGTTATCTGGTAATATTTTTCCTTAAATGTACAACTACAAAGAAAATACTAAGACTAATTTATACTGTTATTCCATAATTTTGCCTTTGAAACAAGAATTTGAAGCCTGATGTTGTGGCTTTGAACATCCATTTAGGATTATAGTAGAATGTCCTAGGAGAACAGTTTTATGTACAGTCCAGAGCCTCATTATAAGAGTGATGCTGAAACCTAACACCCAGTTCTTTTTTGAAAGAAAACTTTTACATTTGTTCTTATAAAAGCTTGTGAGAAATGATGTCTCATTTTGACTCATTTCACTTTCATAATAACATTCTATATGAAACAACTTTCTTCAACAAATGTTCAGACACCTTCTCAACTTTGTCCCTGGAAAACTTCTCTTAATTTTCTTTCATCATGGTGACCATTTGATTTAAGGTCACAGGAAAAAAGAACAGACCTGCAGCTGCTAATCATGCTGCTCTATCTTCACCTGTATTTTATGAGCCATTTCAGCCTTGATTATGCTAATCTGACAAAATCGTATTAAAATAAGTTGTTGCTTCTCAAAGACTTGAATTGTGTTATGGGGACAGCAACCAGTGCAATCAAATATTCTGTCCTTGTATTTCAGTCACTGATTTTCCAAAGAAGAGCAAAGAATATAAATTTTGATGGAAGGAAAAAGTGAGACTTGAACACCCAGAAAATGCTAAAGAGGCAGCTGTGATTGTGCGGAACTGACTAGTGTGAATTTCCTAGCTAATGACAATGAGCACAAACTAACCACTTAGCCCAGTTTTAATTAAGAAAATGACTTCCCTCTAAATTAATTGTATAAGATTTTGCTTCATATTTTTAACAGTTTCAAAATATACTCATAAACAAACTTCTAATTATTATTAGAATTATCTTTGAGCTAGATTATTTTGTCTCATACGGTAACTCTCCCTAAGCCCCTCTCCCTTCTTATCAACATCCATCTTCCTTAACACTCCTCTCTAGAATTCTGCTTCAATGCTAAAAGGAGGACTGAACACAAGAAGACAAGACCATTTGGTTTTCCTTTGTGAATACCAGACTCTAGTCCCATTTGATTTTGTAAGTAAATAGTTCTTGAAAAGAAATCGTATGAAGGGAAAAATAATGATCCTGGTTTCTGCCAATTAAAGTGCATTTAACTTATCATTTTACTTCCTATAACACAGAATATGAATTGGAGAATAAGCATAATCAAAATGCTGGAGAGGGTAGGCTAGCCATCATTTCTGAGATTAGAGAATGAGGTTTGATTATTGTGATCTAGCAATATTTTCAAGCAATTGCAGTCTAAAACTATACAGAAAATGATGGGGCTTTTGTAAGTATCTAGCTCAGGGTGTGAGTTAAATGAACTGAAGAATCATTATGGGAAGGTGCCACTGCAAAAGACCCTCTAGGAGTACATGTGATAAACTTTACCATAGAAGGGCATTTTCTGGTGTTTATATTAAGGACCACTGTGTAGTTTCCTGGCATTTAGGAAAGGGAAAATCATTCTTAAAAATGGTAGAGATGTTCAAATACCTAAGTCTTTTAAAGAATTCTGGTTGGGCTGCTCTGGAGAGAATACTTCCAACTGTGTGTTATTATAGCCATTATATTTATATCTAGGAAAACACATACTTGGATTTAAATTGCTCATGGCCCAAGAGCATGGACTAGTTTTACCATAAGACCTCTGTCTACTTAAATATCTTCTCCTGATATTATCTCGACAATATAAAAATACTCGTTTAACTGAAGCAAATTTAACTATTAAATTTAATGTACGGAATTAATATTTTCATTCAGACCTCTCCTTTTCTATAATATTTAAAATGGTTCCTAATTATCTACATTATAACCCCCAACTCCCTATTTCAGTTCCCGGTTAGCTTTCCAAACTTCTATTCTTTCACTCCTTCCTGTATTTTTAATTCCAGCCATATTAAGCGACTCATTGTCTTCTATACATTGTCTTACATTTTTCTACATTTATATATCTGTTCATTCCACTCATCTGGATTTGTTTGATTTGTTTATTATAAATAGCATGTTCTAATTCTAGAGCAAGCAAGCATAAAATAATACAATCCTGTGGGAAAAATTAACAGGGACAAAGGAGGTGATTCCTCCTGAAAGGGAGAGTGGTGAAGTGAAGGGCAAATTTCTTATTAGAAGTCTGAGGGGCTGGGTATAGTTCAAGAGGAATCAAAGCAATAGGGTGTTACTTGGTTGGGGTGAGAATGGGGTGGTTGCAAGGCATAAGAGGTGTTATAATCAGAGAGATTAAAAACAACATAAACAGAATCTTGGTCTGGAAAATGAGGTCACCAATATTCCAAGATCACAATCATCATTGTACTTTGTTATGTAATAGTTACAGAGTACCTCTTACAGTAAAAGCTTTGTGCCAGACACACGGATACACAAAGATCGATAAGACAAACTCCTTGACCTCAAAGAAATACACAATAAACACAAATAATTCAATAAATAAAATGTCAAGAAGGAGAAGTAGTAAGTTTGTGCTCATGGAAATGAATAGTCCACCAGGAGTTTCCAAATGGAACCTCCTCATTAAGTTTGGGCCCATTTAGAGTAAGGCAAAATGCCCTACGTACCTCCATACTTTCAAAGGGCATTTCTGCAGTACAAACTACAGTAAACAGTATAGGCTAGTGATGGTTCTTAGATTTGGTAAGATGAGATATTGTTTAATGTACTGCCAATGTTACCTGATGCCACCAACAGACTCGCAGTTACAGTTATACGCAATGACACTTATGAATCTCCAGTGCTAAAGGAGGATCTCACCCTGCCCCAGTGTCCACCATATTGCTTTTTTCCTGCTTTTACTTCCATTTATAAATGACCACAAAGTCCATTTCCCTGGGGCTTCTTTTAAGAGACTCTCTGCTACAATTGAGCCATTTCCGTTTACACCAAGACCATGACAAGAAAGATGGTATCAAAGGATGGTTTGCTTGGGCTTTAGACCCCTCCTTCTCCCACAATTTCCAGAAATACTCTCCTAGAACCTGCTGACAAATAAGCATACAATCTAAATTAAAACGTGTGTTGAACACAAAATCATCTTCGAAATAAAATAAGTGTTCCAACATCTCCTCCCAACAGGACTGCCACCAGTAAGCTGTTCCATATAAGAATTTTGGAACCATCACTAATGACAAGGTCATGGACTGTCGAGTTCTGTTTCTGCCAGTCACAGACAGAACGATCTCTTCTAAACCCTTTGCTATACTTTGCCACCTATTTCCTAACCAGAGTTACATTGGGTCTGGAATATCACAAATTCTTTCTTGAAAATGGTTGTGCCAGCTTCTGGTTTTTATAAGTGTACTGTGGGCACCACAGTCCAGCTTCTAGTTTATAGTAAATTCAAGGAAGTAAGAGGGCAACAGATACCATGCCATTCCCTCCTCCCTTCTCCTTTTCTTGTCTTCCCCATCTCTTTTTTTCAAGATACAAAGACTCTATTATATGCAATAGTATATGCAAATTGATGTGAGGAATGGAGACCTGAACTTCTGTCTCCTAAGCAAAATGTTTCATTTACTAGTGGACTCTTAAGAACTCTTAAGAGCTCTTAAGAACAAAAATGCTGGAATTGTTTTTAGGAAAATCTTATCCAAGCCTAACCAGCTTTTGTGTTTTAGAAAGCAACTTTCAATTATCTGGAAAAGTGATTTATGTGAAGCACCTTATTTTTCAGTAGTTTTGAATATGTTAGGCATTATTTACAAGCAAAGAAAGAAGTCAGACAACTTAATAAAACTATACAACATTTTTAATACGGAGAAAGTGTTTCTACTCTCCCTGATGGAAGCTTATCTCTTAAAAGGATTCAGATATCTAAACTTTAAGAAAGGCAGAGACCCTTCCTATCTCCTTAATATGGTTCATTGGGGTAAAAATTACTCCTTACTCACTAACCAAACCTCTAGGTCATCTTCCTCACTTCCTCACTTCATATTCCTTCCTCTCCGTGACTGATAAACCTCTCAATACTTTCTGAAATTCCTGGTAAAGATGGCACTCTCAGTGGTGCTTGCTGCCTAACACATGGCAAAAACAGACTGACAGCTTATTAGTGCTGTCAGTAACAGCTACATTGAGATTGAAAAGGCTAGGGGACCCAAGCCACATAGCTATTAATAAAAGGACATGAATGCATTTTATCCCACAATCCATGAGCTGACAAAACTACTCAGCTTCCACCTATGTGGCTGGCATTCCTTAATTCCCTTTTGCTGCCCATGGTTAGGCCCAAATAACACATGGTGAACACTGGATGGGAGGGTGGATGGATGGGCGGATGGATGGATGGATGGATGGATTAATGGATGAACAGATGAATAATTGTTCCTTGACTATAGCCAGGTAGACAAAGAATGAGAGAGGGAAATTCAAATCTCAGGTGTGCGATTTGTCACAATTCAAATTAAAAGGTGTTGGGAGAAAATGGGACTACTAACTAAAATTCAAATTATGGATTTCAGCTTGTTTTGCCACTCGTTTGGCTAATTAATTTAAATTTTACTCAAAGTTAACTGCACTAACAATTCTCAAGTCACAGAAGCATACCTAGCATAATAGATCCAGATGTTAATTCTCATATGGAGAAAACAGCTATTCTAGCCACAGCTTCACATCATGCATGGTTTCCAGCTTTACTAGAAAATATTTTCAGTTAAAATAGAAATATGGGTTATTTAATTTGCATTCACTGCAACAGGTTGACAGTACAACAGGTTTGGAAGCAATTTAATTAAAACTATAAATTATTCTGCGTCATCTGGGAGGCAAGACCATGTTATCCTGATGCTTTTGTTTCCTTTGGAAACAGGGTTAGTACAATGCCTCAGGAAATGTACACATCTCAACACAGAGGCTGAAAACACAGGGCTTTGTCTGACTGTTGGGTATGTCCCTCTGCCTTTACCTCCACAACAAACAATAACATTACAGAAAAGAGTGGCTTGATCAAGGAAAAATGATAGTACACACAGTATGCTCTCTATCCCTCAGATCAAACTAAGACCCATCATGTATTCTCACACTGCTAATAAAGATATAGTGTCTCACACTGACACTGGGTAATTTATAAAAGAAAGAGGTTTAATTGACTCATGTCTCAGCATGACTGGGGAGGACTCAGGAAACTTACAATCGTGGCAGAGGGGAAGGGAAGCAAACATGTCCTTCTTCACGTGGTAGCAGCAAGGAGAAGCGCTGAGAAAAAGGGGAAACGCCACTTATAAAGCCATCAGATCTGTGAGAGCTTACTGTCATGAGAACAGCATGGAGGTAACTGCCCCTATGATTCAATTACCTCCCACTGAGTCCCTCCCATGACACATGGGGATTACGGGAACTACAATTCAAGATGAGATTTGGGTGGGGACACAGCCAAATAATATCATTTCACCCTTGGCCCCTCCCAAATCTCATGTCCTCACATTTCAAAACACAATCATGCCTTCCTAACAGTCCCCCAAAGTCTTAGCTCATTCCAGCATTAACTCAAAAGTCGAGGTCCAAAGTCTCATCTGAGACAAGGCAAGTCCCTTCTGCCTATGAGCCTGTAAAATCAAAAGCAAGTTAGTTACTTCCTAGATACCATGGGAGTACAGGTATTGGGTCAATACACCCATTCCAAATAGAAGAAATTGTTCAAAACAAAGGGGCTACAGGCCCCATGCAAGTCCAAAATCCAATAGGGCAATCATTAAACCCTAAAGTTACAAAATGATCCCCTTTGACTCCATGTCTCACACACATCCAGGTCACACTGATGCAAGAGGTAGGCTCCCATGGCCTTGGGAAGCTCCACCCCTGTAGCTTTGCAGGGTACAGCCCCCCTCCCAGCTGCTTTCACAGGCTGGCATTGAGTGTCTGCAACTTTTCCAGGTGCACAGTGTAAGCTGTTGGTGGCTCTACCATTCTGGGGTCTGAGGAATAGTGGCCCTCTTCTCACAGATCCACTAGGCAGTGCCTCAGTGGGGACTCTGTGTGGGGGATTCAACCCACATTTCCCTTCTGCACTGCCCTCGTGGAGGTTCTCCATGAGGGCCCCAACCCCTCCAGCAAACTTCTGACTGGTCATGCAGGCATTCCTATAAACCCTCTGAAATCTAGGCAGAAGTTCCCAAACCTCAGTTCTTGACTTCTGTGCACCTGCAGGCTGAACACCACATGGCACCTGTCAAGGCTTTGGGCTCACACCCTCTGAAGCCATGGCCCAAACTGTACCTTGGCCCCTTGTAGCCAAGGTTGGAGGAGCTAGGATGTGGGGCACCAAGGCCTGAGGCTGCACACAGTGGTCAGGGGGTGGGTGGGCACCTGTACCTGCCCCAGGAAACCATTTTTCCCTCCTAGGCCTCTGGGCCTATGATGGGAGGGGCTGCCATGAAGGTCTCTGACATGCCCTAGAGACATTTTTACCATTGCCTTGGTGATTAGCAATTGGCTCCCTGTTACTCATGCAAATTTCTACTACTGGCTTGAATTTCTTCCCAGAATATAAGTTTTTCTTTTCTATCACATCATTAGACTACAAATTTTTCAAATTTTTATGTTCTTCATCCTGTTGAACACTTTGCTGCTTAGAAATTTCTTCTGCCAGATACCTTAAATCACATATCTCAAGTTCAAAGTTACACAGATCTCTAGGACAGGGGTAAAATGCTACTAGTCTCCTTGCATACAAGAGTGACTTTTACTCCAGTTCCTAACAAGTTCCTCATCTCCATCTGAGACTACCTCAGCCTGGACTTTATTGTCCATATCACTATCACAATTCTAGTCAAAGTCATTCAACAAGTCCCTAGGAAATTTCAAACTTTCCCACGTCTTCCTGTCTTCTGAGCCCTCCAAGTCTTTAGAAAGTTCCAAACTTTCCCACATTTCCTATATTCTGAGACCTTCAAATGGTTCCCACCTCTGTCTGTTACCCAGTTTCAAAGTCACTTTCACATTTTTGGGTATCTTTACAGCAGCACCCCACTCTCTGCAGTCCCAATTTACTGTATTAGTCTGTTCTCACACTGCTAATAAGGAAATAGCTGAGACTGGGTAATTTATAAAGGAAAGAGGTTTAATTGACTCACAGTTCAGCATGACCAGGGAGGCCTCAGGAAACTGAAAATCATGGCAGAAGGGGAAGCAAACATGCCCTTCTTCACATGGTGGCAGCTAGAAGAGCCAACCAAAATGGGAAAAATCCCTTATAAAACCATCAGATATCATGACATATCTGACTCACTATCATGAGAACAGCATGGAGGTAACCACCCCCATGATTCAATTACCTCCCACCAGGTCCTTCCCACAATACGTGGGGATTATGGGGACTACAATTCAAGATGAGATGTGGGTGGGGATACAACAAAACTGTATCACACGGTTTGGTCTAACAGAGCAAAATCCAATGCTAGACTCCCTCAAAAGCCTAAGTGAATGGCTGCCATCTTTCTGATGTGAGATCTCAGGGAGAAATATTTAAGAAGGCAGAGGGGAGTAACCAAGATTAAGTTTATGAGTGCCTATGACCCTGAAGGCCTCTGTACCTGTATATTTGTTTGAATTGTTTGAGCTCTGAGGAAAAGGGCCTTTGATCAGAAGGTCTTGGTCATTCCAGGTCTAGGGTAAAATGGAAGAGATAGAGGCAACATGGGGTGCAAGGGTACAAGTCTGAGTTCAGTGGGGAGGAAAATTTTCCCCTTTCCCTGTCCCATATTAAGGCTCCTGGACTGTGGTGATGGAAGGGAATTGAATTCTGTTTTGGTGTATGACTTTTCAGCTTTGAGGCATAGCAGGGGGCAGCACCCCAGAGAAGGTAGTGCTTCTCCGTAGTGGAAGGGCTGGAGAGGAAACAGCAATGCCCAGTGCACAAAGATTTTATTGCACTCAACATCCTTGGAGATGAGCCAAAATACCAGCCAGAGGAGGACACTTTACCAACCTGCTTGAACTAAGAAGATCTAAGAGCCAGCACCATTTGGATACAAATTGCTGGTTTATTTTCTTCCTTGCCAGTAGGCTAGTGAGGCCTGGGGACATACATGTTACTAAGACAAGTATCCAGCAGTTACAGGATTCTTGTTTGCAATAATTATAATATCCCTTACACAGGTGCTTATGCATACACACACACACACACACACACACACACACTCCCTTCCTCACAATAAGCTCAGCTTTGACACCAGGCAGAGGGAAAAACAACAGACAACTTTAGATGTAGCTACAGTGGAATAGCTCTGAAATCTCTGTGTCACCGTTTTCTATGAATGAATAGAAGTGTCATTTGGCATCTTGCCACATTCTCCTCACCAGTCTCATCACTTGCTCTGCAACTCTGCCCAGTTTTCTGTGTCGTATTCCTTCTTTATTCAGGCTATGTGGTGCCATCAAGACCTGAATTTATATTCAGGTATACATTCTGTGTTTTTTTCACATACCAATCATTCACCACTGTGTCTATATGGCGACATTTAAGAATTTATATTTGGGCATGAAATTATCTTTTAGCTTATTATTTTAAAGATAATTGCCTGGTAAACTATAATAATTATAAAAATTAATACTTCAGTTCTTGTTCATTACCTACTAATTCATAGTCATTAGTACCACAAACAAAATGGTTATTAACCAAAAGCCAGAGTTTCATAATTTCATTGACAACACTGTCATTAGAGATGCAGAAGGCATATTTCACCTGTGCACTTCATTTTATGTATGGTTTGAGCATTTTTCCCAAGCTAAAGTAATTTTGAACTTTGATTTTAAATTAGATATAACATAATTTATTGAGTACTTGATGTCCTTGAAATCTGTGTCTCAGATACAACCGTAAGTCAGTGTTTGGTTTCTTCCAAATTTTGCAACCCCAGCCCAGGGAGTTACAGAAAATTGCTTCTCAAAAAAGATCCCTTCAGCATAAAAATGATATAATGGATTGTAGGAAATTGGGTGGAAGAATGGGAGGGCAGTGAGGGATAAAATAATACAAATATAATGCAGTGTATACTGCTCGGGTGATGGGTGCACCAAAATCTCACAAATCACCACTAAAGAATTTACTCATGTAACCAAATACCACCTGTATCCCAATAACTTATGAAAAAAATAAAGTCAGAGGCACAAGTAACATTAAAAAAAATCTCTTCAACTTAGACAAATTATGTTTTTCAGGCACGTCATTTAAAAACAAAACACAAATAGAGGGACCCATGTCCTAATTCATTGCCTTGTGATATCACTGCGCACTGGGGACTTAATATATAATCAGAAAGAAAAACTGCACTCACTCTCTTAGCTTCTTGGTACCTTGAAGCTTCCAGCACTCTTTTCATCTTCATGTGGGACAAATACGCAAAACTGCTTGAGCAAGCCATCTGGGACCTCTTTCCAAGAATCGTCCTTCTCTATCAATGGAGTCTCTTCTAAGCATTGCTTTTATTTTCTTCAACTTTTAAGTACACGGGTACATGTGCCAAATGTGCAGGTTTGTTACAGAGGTAAACATGTGCCGTGGTGGTTTGCTGCACAGATCATTCCACCACCCAAGTATTAAGCCCACGCCCCCCAACAGGCCACAGTGTGTGTTGTTCCCCCATGTGTCCACGTGTCCACTTATGATCATTCAGCACCCACTCATAAGTGAGAACATGTGGTGTTTGGTTCTCAGTTCTTGCATTAGTTTGTTAAGGAAAATGACTTCCAACTCCATCCATATCCCTGCAGAGGACATGCTCTCATTCTTTTTTTTTGTGGCTGCATTGTATTTCATGGTGTATAGGTACCATATTTTGTTTATCCAATCTATCATTGATGGGCATTTAGGCTGATTCCATGCCTTTTCTATTGTGTATAGTGCTGCAATGAACATATGCAAGCATGTATCTTTATAACAGAAAGATTTATGTTCCTTTGAGTATGTACCTAGTAATGGGATTGTTGGGTCAAATTGTATTTCTGCTTCTAGGTCTTTGAGGAATAGCCACACTGTCTTCTGCAACGGTTGAATTAATTTACACTCCCACCAACATTGTAAAAACATTCCTTTTCCTATGTGGCTTCACCAGCATTATCAAACTATCTTTGTTTCCTATTTTCTTTTCTTGAGGTTAGGAGTTCCTGTGACACAGGGATGGGCAGAACTGTCTTATGACACAGCAGAACTTGGACACTGGAAGGGAGTGGTGAGCAGGTTCTTCATCAGTATCTAATAACATTTAGAAGATAGTTAATTACATTGATCTTTAGTTTCCCCAATCTATAAGGTGAAATCATAGAAAAAGAAAATTTGTGAGGTCCCATACCTATTGTTCTAATTCAGTAAATGAATGTAAATGGTCTAACACAAGTGAAATGAAGGTCATACAGGGATAGATGGTTTATGAAGAAACCACTAACAAACTAATGGGGCAAACCTGGAGATACTAGGTAGTCAAAACATGGTAGAAGAAACCCAAGGCTTGTAACAAACCCTGCGTATGGTAGTTATTTTCTGTCTCTGATAGACCATTCTCCCTTTACAGCATCTTACTGGACATGTTTCTACTTGGGTGTTCTATAAGATAAATTCAAACTTATTAAGTCCCACAATGATTTCAGTATTTCTGTCAATCCTGAATCTTCTAATACTTCTGTTTCTATTGAGGAGTCCCAGCATCCTCTTAGTCATACAGCTTTCAGATTTACTAAACTCCTTTCTGTTCGTGGACACTCATCTAAACAGGGCTCAATCCTGCTGATTCAACTGCCACAACTCATAGCAGTTATGTCCTCTTCACCATCAGCACCTTGATTCAAACCTCGCTGTGGATTTCCACAATACCTAATCCATGGCCTCACTTCTTTTCTCTGTCTTCCAGCCCATTCTGGAAATAGCTACCAGAGTTATTTTTCAAAGGACAAGGAAAAGTCTACTATTCTTAAACACATTTAATTGTATCCTTTAGCCTGTGTGTAAAATTCAAACTCCCTAGACTGTTTTTTGAGATCCCCACAACCTCATTTCAACCAAACTTTTTTTGGTTCATTTCCTTCTAATCTCTTTCAGATACACTCCTAACTTATTGAATTGCATGGTTCTTCCTTTATATTTTCCTGTTTTTATTCTCCTCTAGATTGCTTTCCCCATTATCTCTACATGTCTGAATCTACTCTTGCGTCAAGGCACCAATAAAATGCCACCTCTTCTCTAAAGCTTTTCCCCATCCTCCGGCTGGAAGCAATCTTTTCTGCCCCCAAACACCTACAGTGTTTTATCTGCAATTCTCTTATGGTACTTCTCACTTTTTATGATAAAATACTTACTAAAAGACACTCTTGACAAGAATGTAAGCTTAAATAACTAATGTAATGTCTTGTATATATTTTGGCCCTAATTCATGTGTATTGAGGTTGAAGTCTCATCAGAGGAGACAGATATGAAAGAAATTACATTTTGACCAGGAAGTATTTTCTTAGATAGTAGAAAGAACATATCAGTTACAGGGGTTGTTTAGATGGGCTGTTCTGGTACAGACTACCAAATGCTTGTAGACTTCTTTCATAGAAGCCTTTTAAAATAGCATTAGTCAATCATTTCCTTATGGATATTCAAAGATTTAAATTGTTAAGTAGATTTTTAAAACATCCATGTAGTGTATATTTATTCTAGAAATATAAACCATTGACTTAAGGTAAGTTTCTACATTATGCAGTGGTGCCTACAGATTTCATGTGTAAGATGTCTTTCTACTCGTTTGTTTTATCAACTTTAGCTGTACTGGAGTTATCCTTGAATAGATTTTTTTAAATTTCTATAAATCCAAGTAACATCTTCAAATATTGTTTGCTGTTTATGACAGAAGCAAAGCCATGTTAAAATAATTCTAGCTGATATGTATTGATCTGTTTTAAATACCTTGTAATATATTCAAAGCTTGACATTAATTATCTCATTTATGTCTCACAGCAATCTGATGAGATCATATCACCATTTTCCAGTTGTGAGCATTGAGGCAGAGATATGTTGAATAAATTATCCAAGGTGAAACAGCTAATAAATGAAAATCACAGAAAGAGAATCAAAGTAATTTGACACTGGAATCTACCCACTTGATCACTATACTGTACTGTCCATTGGCTGTGCAGTTAGACAAGGATTAAATCCTTCCTGTTATTTACTACTAGTTGTGTTGTCCTGAGCAAAGTATTTAACCTCTCTGAGACTCATTTCATTATCTACAAGATGGTTAAATAATACTTATATGACAAAGTTATTAATAAAAATAAATATAATAATATCTATATAACCCAAATCCCAGGGTTCTTCATCCTTAGGAGTAACTTTCCCCTTTGGGAAAAAGGGCTCTTCTCAAACTGATCCTAAATTGTCCATTCCCCTGTTGCATGTTCCTTTCTATTCTTCCACTCTCTATGAGTTATCACTCACTTCTAAGGCCTCTTGGAAATTTTTTAAAAATGGGATTCACTATAGCACATCCACACCTACGTGTACCATGTGGTTCTATACAACATCAGAAGGACATTTAAAATTAAATGGTTTTTTCAATTTTTAAATCAAGTTCTTAGTTTGCATGTCATGCATAACGTCCTTCTATTATTTCTGTATGAAGTGAGGGATGGAATCAGTGTGAGCATGTATTAACCTTATGGCTAAAAGTAGGAAAGAAAAAGATTTCCTCATACTGTTATGTATATGTCTAGTACAATGTCTGACACAGAACACATGCCAATAAATATCAATGTTTTCCCTTGTCCTAGAAAAAAAAGAATGCCATGAAATATTAAAATTTATTTTAAATCTTGCATTCTTGTGGACTTTATATATCATGACTTACTACAACACAGTGAAATGGGCACAAGACGCTACTATCTCTATTGGTAACTGTATTAGTCCATTTTCACACTGCTATAAAGAACTACCTGACATTGGGTAATTTATGAAGAAAAGAGGGTTAATTGACTTACAGTTCCACAGGCTGTACAGGAAGCATGGTTGGGAGGCCTCAGGAAACTTACAATCACGGCAGAAGGCAAAGGGGAAGCAAGCACGTCTTACCATGGAGGAGCAAGAAAGAGAGAGAAAAGGGTGAAGTGCTACACACTTTTTAAACAACCGGATCTTGTGAGAACTCACTCACTATCACAAGAACAGCAAGGGGGTAATCCGCCCCCATGATCCAAACACTTCCCACCACGTCCCTCCCCAACACTAGGTATTACAATTCGACATGAGATTCGGGTGGGGACACAGAGCCAAACCACATCACTAAGTCTCTATGCCTTGAAAATTTTCCTCTTTTTTTTGTTTATATATATTTGAAAACTCATCTGGACTAAAAGTTAATTATTTCACAACCAAAAATTAATTCCCAACTCATGAAGCCAAAATTCTCATTTTTTAATAAAGATCAACTTATTGATTTTTCTTTCATGGATTGTGCTTTGGGGGTTGTACTAAAAACTGAGAACCAAATCCAAGGTCACCTGGATTGCCTTCTATGCTTATTCTAGAAGTTTTGTAGTTTTGCATTAAGGTCAATGATCCATTTTCAGTTAATTTTTTTTTTAAGTAGTAAGGTCTCTGGGTCTGTGTCTAGGTTCTTCTTTTTTGCATATGGAGATCCAATTAGTCTATTACCATTTGTTGAAAAGACTACCTTTTCTCCATTGAATTGTCTGTGTTCCTTTGTCCAAGATCAGTTGAACATGTTTCTTTGGGTCTGCTTCTGGACTCTGAATTTAGTTTTAATGATTTATGTGTCTATTAGTTTACCAATACTACACTGTCATGATTTCTTTAACTTTACATTAATTTTTGAAATCAGATAGTTTCAGTTCTCCAACTTTGTTCTTCTTCAGTATTGTGTAACTGATTGTAGATTTTTGCTTTTTTTATAAGAGCTCTAGAATCAGTTTGTCAATATCTACAAAACAGCTTCCTGGAATTTTGACTGATATTGTGTTAACTTTATAGATTAAGTTTGAAAGAATTAACATCTTAATATTAAGTCTTCTAAATCAATAAATGTGGATATCTCTACATTTATTCTGATTTTTTTCAAAGAGTTCTGTAGTTTTTCACATATAGAACCCACACATATTTTGTCAGATTTATACTTAAGTTTCACTGGTGCAACTTTATGTGATTTTTTTTAATTTCAAATCCATTTGTTTATTGCTAGTAAAAAAGAAAGCAATTGGCTTTTATATATTAACCTTTTGTTCAGGGACCTTGCTATAATCACTGATTCATTCCAGGAGGGGTTTCTTGTTGATTCTTTGAGATATTCTGCACACACAATCAATCATATCTGTGAATAAAGATTTTTTTCTTTTTTCCCACTTTGTGTGCATTTTATTTCTTGTTTTTATCTTACTGCAGTAGTTAGGACTTTTGGTACAATGTTGAATAGAAGTAGTAAGAGCTAAATTTTTTTCCTTGTTCCCTAGAGAAAATGTTCTCTTTCTCTTTAACATCATGCTAATTCTAGGATTTCTGTACATGTTCTTTTCAAGTTGAGAAAGTTCCTCTCTATTCCTAGTTTGTGGGAGTTTTTATCATGAATGGGTAAATCTTATTTTTAAAAACTTTCTTTTTAACTTTTATATTTCATCTCAATATGTTTCTAAATTATGCTTATTTATCCGTTTTATTTTTATACCTTAGTTTCTAAACTGGTATAATTAAGCCATCTGGAGATTTTTATAAGACTTACTAAATAGCTAGGATTTTGCCCCCAGGTAAAATAAATTACTGCAATCATGTGTAATAATATACAGCAGTTTATTCTAAGTATCTCTAAGGTTTGTTTGGGGAAAAACAATTCAGATAGAGATTTTGTTTTTTACAAACATGACTTTCAGCAAGTGATTACTACAGAAATACACATATGGGATATTTTGACATCGGGATTGTAAAGGTCAAATGATAGAAATAGTCTCCAAATAAAAAAGCACAGATTTCTCCTTTTCTAAAAAGTGCTTATTTATCCATGAGAAATGGGGTGAAAGTAGAATGAAGATCAGAGTTCTAACCAGGCTTATGAATTAAGTAGTTGTGCAATCCTGGACAAATAAGATGACACCTCTGTGGTTCTGTTCTCTTATGTGTTCAGGGAAATGACAATAACACCCACCACCAGCACCACCCTGTGCTCCCCACCTTCCTCACAGTATTAATTCAATACTAAGCACAATGGTATGTATGAAGCTGCCTTTTATAATTTTCAAGTGCAATAGAAATGGAAGATACTAATATTATTAGAAGTGCAAGTTAGGGAGAAGATGTTCTGAGATCCTCTCATCAGGTTTTTATACATAAAGTCCATCATTAATGCAATTTCATTTCCTGGGATTTCAAATTTTTTGTTAAACTCCATTGCTGGGGTAAAAATCTTGTAGTGTAATCAAGACATTAAAAACTGAAGTTTTCAACTATATCACCAATTTAAAATTTGTCCTGATCATGGCAGCATGCAAATCAGTTGTTGTATCATTTGGTCTTATTTGATCTACTTCTTCATCAGTCAAGTGAGGTGACTGGTCATTTAAGGGGATTCATGGCAGTGGATTTCAATCAGAAGGTCAAAACAATTACCTGTTTTAAATGATATGGAAATAACCAGCTTCAACTTTCCCCACCTGCAGAAGATGTTTGACACAGCAGGTTGTTTGTAGAGTCAGTTATTCTTTTACGTAGCTGACACTGAGCTCCAGCTAGCTGCGTGCTGGGTGGAACAAGGTCCCTTTGGTACACAATAGCATAGAATACAACTCAGCAATAAAAAGGAGTGAACCACTGCATGGAATAACCTGGATGAACCTCAAGGAAATTATGCCAAATGAAAATAGCCAATCTCAAAGGATTGATTCTTAGTGATTTTATATATGGAACATTCATGAAATAACATAATTATGGAGCTGGAGAATGGGTTTGTAGTTGCCAGGGGTTAGGGATCAGAGTGGAAGGGATAGAAGTGGTGACTATAAAGATGTCAGTCACATGACAGAGTCATGTGATGGTGGTACAATTAAGTGTCTTGATTGTAGTAGTGTTTACATGAGGCTAAACAAGTGATAAAGTTGTATAGCCCTATATACACACACATACATGCATGTATAACTGCTGAAACCTGAATAAGCTCTACAGATTGTAGCAGTGTCCATTTCTTGGTTTTTATATTGTATTACAGTTGTGCATGACACTAATGTTGGTATAGAGTGGGTGAAGGGTGCATGAGACTTTCTTGTGCATTTCTTTGCAATATACTGTGAATCTATACTTATTTCAAGATATTGGTAATCTTGTCAAAAAAGATAAGTTCACTGCTCTCCAGGAGCTAAAAGTCAGGCATCCTTGATCTCCCCAGCCTACAGGAAACAGTAGGTTCCAGTCATAGAAATGCCCCAAATTTCAAACCCTCTAGCCTGACCTTCTTAGGGACTCGCCCTGTTGTTTCTAGGTACTTTCAAGGATTCCTCACACACGTTGCCTTCTTCTTTCTCAATCTACATTTCCCGTCATGATACCACTGCCCAGTTCTCAGAGCATTCTGAGAACGCCGAGTCTGTCTTCAATATCATCATCCCTCAAGAGCTTAGACCTTGCCCATGGAACTACCAGAAGGATATAGAGGCATATGCCACTGTCTTTTCCACCCCTTTTCACACTTCACACCTTTAGATATCCAAACAACAGCCTTCTCACAGACCATGTCCTCTGAGGCAAACTAGCACATTAAATACTCCCCCCAGTTCCACCACGTCACTAACTGTACCTGGTTTCCAGAAGTCCTTTTGGGATCTGAAAGAAATGATAATACCCTCCGAGCAAGGCAAAAACAAAGTACTCCACCAGAATGCCTAAATCAGGGAAGGCTCCCAAGAAGGTGGTGCTTGACTGGGACTTCAAGATATAGGAGAAACTCTCTAGATAGAAAGGAAGCAAGAAAGAACTCCAGGCAAAGGGCACCAGTGTGCAAAGGCACTGAGAGAGCACATTTAGCCAAGGAAGAGAGGTGGGTCATTATTGGAGTGTTGTTGGAGAGGGCCAGGTGGGGAAGATATGAATTGGACCACAGGGCTGCTGATTTTCAAAGTCCATGTCCTCCACGGCGCCATGTGACTAAGTATCATACCCAGACACAACTATATAAGAACCACTGCACTCTGTCACACTAAGGGCTTACACTCATCCTGAGACACCTGGAACTTCACCTGCCTGGCTTAGCAGGCCCTCTGCAGCAGCGCTGCATCTGTGAGATGATTGAGGCAGGCTAAGATGGGGCCACTTAAGCTCCAGTGTGCTCACAGATTGTCCTTAAGCTAAAGACATGTGTACGTGTGCATCGTCAGCTTCTCCTCTTGGCTTTGCATCAGTTTCTGCCATAGACCCATGCTTTTATTTTTGCACCACCCAAAATTGTGAGGCAGAGTAGCAGGCAAACATGGTGTTACAGAAGAAATAGTGAACTTGGAGCCACACAATCTCAGTATGAACCAAAGTTCTACATCCCTTACAAGCTACATGAATTTAGACAAGTTCATCTTGTAGAGCTTTAGTTTACCCACCTATAAAATAGGGATAAGAATGTACCAAACAGAACTAGATTAGATTAAATTGAGTTAAATGAAGACATGTATATGAAAATGCCTTTCAAGGTCCTTAGCACCTAAGACATAGGTACTTGTTTTTTAAAATATTGCCTTCTTTTTCTAATGGTAGTTCCCCTCCCCTGTTTAAGATCCAAGATTTTTTTTTTTTTTTTGAGATGAATTTTGCTCTTGTTGCCCAGAGAAGAGTACAATGGCGTGATCTCGGCTCACCACAACCTCTGCCACCAGGTTCAAGTGATTCTCCTGCCTCAGCCTCCTGAGTAGCTGGGATTACAGGCATGCGTCACTACGCCCAGCTAATTTTGTATTTTTAGTAGAGACAGGGTTTCTCCATGTTGGTCAGATTGGTCTCGAACTCCCGACCTCAGGCTATCTGCCCGCCTCGGCCTCCGAAAGTGCTGGGATTACAAGTATAAGCCACTGCACCCAGCCTAAGATCCAAGATTCTTATGTTTTCTCTCCTTGCCTTTCGTACTCAGAATCCCCTGAAAGCAAACTCCTGAGACAATGATTCCAGTGCCATTCATTTCTTTGGCAGGGGAAATATACATCTGTAAGGGGGATGCAAATTAAGTCCAGGAAGGAAAGGCAGTCAATGAAGGGGAAAATATCAAGCCAGCTACCTCTATGGGCCACTGATGTGCAATCCCACCAGGGCAGCCCTGGCAGCCAGTGTAGGAGAATAGCTCAAAGAGAGTGGAAGTATCTATTCATTCACTGGTTAGGGTGCTCCTGGATCAGTGTTGGTGGCACTTCTGTTCTGCCAACCAGGCCACAGACCCAGCTCTGGGGGCCTGAGAAAGCCCTCAGGCAAGACAGACCAGTGCTCACAGCAGGCAGTTGGAGGCTGTGCTCTGACTGAGGTGGGGAGGGAGGGCATATGGGTGAGACACAAGCATGAAAGGGTCTGCGAAACACATGTGCCCAAAAAGCCTCATGTGCCTATTACCTTTTAAAGGAATAAAAAGTATTAGACATTTAACAAATCTGATAGTATGTCTGGTGCTGCTTGACGGGGGACAGGAGTTTTATGTGGTCCTCCTAGAATCACATAATGAGGGCACATATTTTTTCCCACTTAGAAGTAAAGCAGACCTTCGCATCTCACATCCGTCTGCATACAGTTACCTGCATCCACGGTTATCAAGAGAAACGTCTCATCTGAACACAAGAAAATGTAGCTTGGAACAAAAAAAGTGACAGTGTCCAGAGAAGTGGGCCTGAGAACATTTATTTCCTGAGGGTATCTGTGTCCCTGCCTAGATGATAGTCCTGGAGAGATAGTTTGAAGATCACAGAGAAATCAAACAGCTGTAGGGGAGAGCCCAAGGTTCATTTCCATCTGTGCTGGGCAGTGGACTCTTAAGGACTCTGGAAACAGGCAAATATCTGACAATGGCTCAACATCCATGATAAAGGTTTTGATGAATCATCAGCACATTAATTTGTTTCCTCTACATTATAAGCTTGGTTTAACTGCCGGCTTCATTTTGGCCCAAACTTAGTATAATTTAGCTATGCCAGCCAGAAAAGAACAGACTGAATCTCCCAGGGACAAAGGGCATCTGTTTCTCTGACTTATAGGAAGATAAAAGGGAAACAGCTATGGGGCCAGAGACGTTGATGTTGTAGTCCAGGGAAAGCATGACACTCACTGTAAAGAAGTAAGAACCTGCTATTGTAAGCGCGGCTGAAACAATCCTTTCCGACCAGCAGGTCCGAGAATTAGTCAATTAGGACTACAGAAGACAGGGTGATGGAAGCATTCTCTGGCATCAATCTCCCAAGCCACAGCTCTGGATAGTAAGTTAATACTGTGTCATGCTGTTAATGAACTTGGTCTGGTCCTGGTGACAGAATTCATTAGAGAACATTTATCCTCCACTCAATAAGGAGAAAAATGACTTCAATAAAAACTATGCCAGCTCTACAGATAAATCGTCTTTATTAAAAAAGCATCTTCAATAGTAAAGTTCATTATACAGCCACATAATTGATCTCTTGAATCAACTTCTCCATATATATTATTGTTAGATAAATGCTAAGAAGCTTTAAGAAAAATAAGTATGATCTTACAGCTATACTGTAATTGAAAATAGACGCAATAAAGAAGACAGCTATGAAGTATGTTTATATGTTGATTCTGCTACATCAGTTTATTATCTATCCAGTTCTAACTTAAGTCTCAGCTTGCCTGCTGCTGGACCTCTCTGGTTTGCATGTCTATTAATGCCAGTTGTAAGGATAAATATGCTTCCTAGCCTGTCAGAAAGACCACTCCACAGGCTGCAACCCTTTATAAGACATAAAGTTCTCCTTCCAAATTAAAAAAATAAAAACAAATAAATAATAAATAATAAAATAAAGGGAGAAAATTCCTGTTAGACAGATGAAGTTCATTACCTTGTGCTTTTTTCCATCTTTCTCTTTTTAATTCTAGACATACACTATGGACAAAATTTGCAGACAAAAATAAATGAGAAAAAGAGTTTAGCTGCTTTCTACTAGAATTTAGTCATGTCTTGTGATTACTCACCTGTTTCCAGAGCCTTAATAGAGTGCACTAGAATCATAATAACCTGAGTTAAAATCCTAATTCCACCACTTATAAGCTTAAAAAAGTTATTTAAATTATCTGAACCCAAGTTTTATCATCTATAAAATGTAAATAAGAAAGGCTACCCCACAGTGTTTTGTTGATTGAATGAGAATACATGTTATTTACCTACAGCACATTAAGTACTTAATAATAGTTAAGTAGGCTTCCCTTCATGATTTTTGGATAACCAAGGCAGTTTTATTTATTTATTCATCAAACCTTTACTGAAAATCCATCATGGTCCAGCAATAATGTTTTAGGTGCTGGGATATAGAAATGAGCAACGTGGACATGGTTCTGGACATATTAAAATACAGGAGGACATATAATCATAGAACAAATATTTGCTAACAATTCATGAAAAATAATGGTCTCATTTTAAGTCAAATGATTAAAGACAGTTATTACTTTCAAACTTGAGAATATCAGTAATGTTTTGATATAATTATATACAAATAATTAATTTGATTTATACAGTACATATTGTCTTTTCTTTTTCTTCTGACTTCAAGTGCACAACACTGAATTGATCACATTTCTTAGCTCATGACACACTGTCATCAAGTTCATGCAAAGCCCTATTTTTCCCTTTGTTCCTTACCAACACTCTAATTCTTTGCACCATAGGTATCCACACTAAAGAATTTAATATTCTACTTTCACCCATTCATTCAGAGCTCTATGTATTCTTAAAATATATGTTCCCGTATATGATATACACAAAAATATTATGTTATAAATAAGTTGTTTTACCAGGCACAATGGCTCACGCATGTAATCCCAACATTTTGGGAAACTGAGGCAAGAGGATCACCTGAGGCCAGTAGTTCAAGACCATCCTGGGCAACATAGCAAGACCCCATCTCTACAAAAAAATTTAAAAAATAGCCAAATGTGGCAGCGTGCACCTGTAGTGCCAGCTACTTGTGAGGCTGAGGGGGAAGATCACTTGAGCCCAGGAGCTCAAGGAGTTCAAGGCAGCACGCTGTGAGTTATGATCATGTCACTTTACCCCAGCCTGAACTACAGAGTCAGAGTCTGTCTCTTAAAAACAAAACAAAACAAAACAAAAAACATAAAAAATAAGTCATTTCTTTGTTCTCTTAACACTTCTTGAGTGAACCATTCTGTTTTTATGTAAACCTAACTTGTCTGCTTTAGTATTCCATGGAATGCAAAGATTGCATTTTACTTATCTGTTAGCCTAGCTGGACATTCAATTTGCTTTCTTTCCTTGCTGCCGTAACAAATAAACATCAACTCCATATAAGTCTGTTAAAGATTTTTTGGTTTATAGACATATCTAGGCACCAGGATTTGCATATTTAATGTCACTGATAGTTTGCTGCCTCATTTTCCAATTCCCCATATCCTTGGCAAAGCATGGCATTATTTGGTGTGCTAATATATGTTATCTGATGGATGTGGAGTGGTATTTCACTGTTTTTTGAATTTGCACTTCTCTAATAAGTGTGACGTTGCTTATATCTTAATGTCGTTATTCATCATGTCCCTCAGTTCATAGACATAGGTAGCCCATTCTCTAAATTGCCTAATCATGGTTTTGCCCATTTTTCCTAGGTTTCCTGCCATTTCTTACAGATTTGTAATTCCCTATATGATTTAGATGTTAGTTTCCTTTATCTGCTTTACACTTGGTAAGTAACTTGTCTTAGTTTTTCATCTTCTGATAATTTTTCTTGTATTCTCTTTCATTGAATATAATTTTTGTTTGGATGTAAATCAATCCATCATCTTTGCTCTTTATGTTTTAAGCTCTTTCAGTCTTGTTCAATAAATTCTTCTCCACATAAAAATTAGAGATACTCATAAACATCACCTTCTATTCTTTTTATATTTTTACTATTCTTGTTTAGAAGTTATTTCAATTAGAAGCTTTTTGCATATTGTGTGAGGTAGGGATCCAGCTTTATTTTTTTCTGCAACAGTTCTCCCAACATCGTCTATAGAATCATGTATTTTTCCTCTTTGTACTCTGGTAGAATTCGGCTGTGAATCTGTCTGGTCCTGGGCTTTTTTTTTGGTTGGTAGGCTATTAATTACTGCCTTAATTTTAGAATTTGTTATTAGTCTATTCAGGGATGTAACTTCTTCCTGATTTAGTCTTGGGAGGATGTATGTGTCCAGGAATGTATCCATTTCTTCTAGATTTTCTAGTTTATTTGAGTAGAGGTGTGTATAGTATTCTCTGATGGTAGTTTATATTTCTGTGGCAACAGTGATGATATCCCCTTTATCTTTTTTTATTTGTATCTATCTGACTCTTCTCTCTTTTCTTTATTAGTCTGGCTAGCAGTCTATTTTGTTAATCTTTTTTTTTTTAAAAAAAAAAAAAAGCTCCTGGATTCATTGATTTTTTTTTTCTCCTTCAGTTCTGCTCTGAGCTTCGTTATTTCTTGTCTTCTGCTAGCTTTTAAATTTGTTCACTCTTGTTTCTCTAGTTCTTTTCGTTGTGATGTTAGGGTATTGATTTTAGATCTTTCCCGCTTTCTCCTGTAGGCATTTAGTGCTATAAATTTCCCTCTAAATGCTGCTTTAGCTGTGTACCAGGGATTCTTGTACATTGTGTCTTTGTTCTCATTGGTTTCAAAGAACTTATTTATTTCTGCCTTAATTTTGTTATTTACCCAGTAGTCATTCAGGAGTAGGTTGTTCAGTTTCCATGTAGTTGTGTGGTTTTCAGTGAGTTTCTTAATCCTGAGTTCTAATTTGATTGCACTGTGGTCTGAGAGACTGTTTGTTATGATTTCCATTCTTTTGCATTTGCTGAGGAGTGGTTTGCTCCCAATTATGTGGTCAGTTTTAGAATCAGTGTGATGTGGTGCTGAGAAAAATGTACATTCTGTTAATTTGGGGTAGAGAGTTCTGTAGATGTCTATTAGGTCCACTTTATCCTGAGTTTAAGCCTCGAATAGCCTTGTTAATTTTCTGTCTCGATGATCTGTCTAATATTGACAGTGGGGTGTTAAAGTCTCCTACTATTATTGTGTGGGAGTCTACATCTTTTTGTAGGTGTCTAAGATCTTGCTTTATGAATTTGGGTGTTCCTCCTGAACTACAGGGACTTCTCCCTAACTCATTTTATGAGGCCAGCATCATCCTGATACCAAAACCTGGCAGAGACACAACAACAAATCAAAATTTCAGGCCAATATCCCTGATGAACATTGATGCGAAAATCCTCAATAAAATACTGGCAAACTGAATCCAGCAGCACATCAGAAAGAATATCCACTATGATCAAGTTGCTTTCATCCATAGGATGCAAGGCTGATTCAACATACGCATATCAATATACGTAATCCATCACATAAACAGAACCAATGGCAAAAACCACATGATTATCTCAATAGATGCAGAAAAGGCCTTTGATAAAATTTAACACCCCTTCATGCTAAAAACTCTCAATAAACTAGGTACTGATGGAACGTATCTCAAAATTATAAGAGCTATTTATGAAAAACCCACAGCCAATATCATATTGAATGGGCAAGAGCTGGAAGCATTCCCTTTGAAAACCAGAACAAGACAATGATGCCCTCTCTCACCACTCCTATTCAACATAGTATTGGAAGTTCTGGTCAGGGCAATCAGGCAAGAGAAAGAAACAAAGGACATTCAAATAGGAAGAGAGGAAGTCAAATGGTCTCTGTTTGAAGATGACATGATTGTATATTTAGAAAACCCCATCGTCTCAGCCCAAAATCTCCTTAAGCTGATAAGCAACTTCAGCAACGTCTAAGGATACAAAATCAATTTGCAAAAATCACAAGCATTCCTATACACCAAACAGAGAGCCAAATCATGAGTGAACTCCCATTCACAATTGCTACAAAGAGAATAAAATACCTAGGAGCCCAACTTGCAAGGGATGTGAAGGACCTCTTCAAGGAGAACTACAAACCACTGCTCAAGGAAATAAGAGAGGACATAAACAAATGGAAACACATTCCATGCTCATGATAGGAAGAATCAATATAGTTAAAATGGCCATACTGCCCAAAGGAATTTATAGATTCAATGCTATCCCCATCAAGCTACCACTGACTTTCTTCACAGAATTAGAAAAAACTACTTTAAAGTTCATATGGAGCCAAAAAAGAGCCCATATAGCCAAGACAATCCTAAGCAAAAAGGACAAAGCCGGAGGCATCACACTACCTGACTTCAAACTATACTACAAGGCAACAGTAACCAAAACAGCATGGTACCGGTACCAAAACAGATAAATAGAACAATGGAAAAGAACAGAGGCCTCAGAAATAATGCCACACATCTCTGACCATCTGATCTTTGACAAACCTGACAAAAACAAGCAATGGGGAAAGAATTCCCTATTTAATAAATAGTGTTGGGAAAATTGGCTAGGCATATGCAGAAAATTGAAACTGGATCCCTTCCTTACACTTTATACAAAAATTAACTCAAGATAGATTAAAGACTTAAATGTCAGACCTTAAACCATAAAAACCCTAGAAGAAAACCTAGACAATACCATTCAGGACATAGGCATGGGCAACGACTTCATGACTAAAACACCAAAAGCAATGGCAACAAAAGCCAAAATGACAAATGGAATTTAAATAAACTAAAGAGCTTCTGCACAGAAAAAGAAACTATTGTCAGAGTGAACAGGCAACCTACAGAATGGGAGAAAATTTTTATCTATCTATCATCTGACAGAGAGCTAATATCCAGAATCTACAAGGAACTTAAACGAATTTACATGAAAAAACAAACAACCCCATCAAAAAATGGGAGTTGAACAATGAGAACACATGGACACAGGGAGGGGCTCATTGCACACTGGGGCCTGTCGAGGTTGGGTGGCTAGGGAAGGGATAGCATTAGGAGAAATACCTAATGTAGGTGACAGGTTGATGGGTGCAGCAAACCATCATGGCACGTGTATAGCTATGTAAAAAACCTGCACATTCTGCACATGTACCCCAGAACATAAAGTATTAAAAAAAAGAATCATGTGTTTTTTTCTCTACTGATTTGTGAAGCTATTTTTAACACACATCTATGATATTGTAATGTTTTAATGTTTAAATTTAATTAATAATGTTATGTATTTAATATTGTAAGGTAATTCCCCCTCTTTGCTCCTTTTTTTCTTTCTTAGCTATTTCTGGACCTCTAGTTCTCTATATACTTTTTTTTTTTTTTTGAGATAGAGTTTTGCTCTTGTCACCCAGGCTGGCGTGCAATGGTGCAATCTCAGCTCACTGCAACCTCTGCCTCCCAGGTTCAAGTGACTCTCCTGCCTCAGCCTCCCATGTAGCTGGGATTACAAGGATTACAAGCATGTGCCACCATGCCTGGCCATTTTTTTTGTATTTAGTAGTGACGAGGTTTCACCATGTTGGTCAGGCTGGTCTCAAACTCCTGACCTCAGGTGATCCACCTGCCTCGGCCAGCAAGTGCTGAGATTACAGGCGTAAGCCACTGTGCCCAGCCCTCTATATACTGTTTTAAGTCAACTTATTAAGATTACCCTAAAATTTTTGCTGGTATTTTAATTAAATTTATATCTGTAAATTAATTGATATATTAATTTAAGAAATATTAACACCTTTACAACATCATCTTATCTATATACTAATACTGTCACTTCATTTATTCAGGTATCTTTTATATTCTTTAGCAGGATCTTATACTTTCTCCATATGGTCCTATGGATTCTTTGTTAAGGTAATTTCTATGTAGATAGTTTATATTCATAGCCCTTGGATAATATCATATTTTCTATCTGATTTCTGCTAATATAAAAATACTAAGTTAATTTAAACTTGCTAAACACTCATATTAGTTTTTATAGTTTATTTGTGAATTCTTTTTTATGTTTGATGTAAATAATTATGTCATTTTCAAATAATAACAGTTCTGTCTCTTCCCTTCTAATTCTTATTCTTTATTTATTTTCTTATAGCATAGCAAGGATACTATGTACTGTACAAAATAGTAGTAAAGATAGGGGCCATCCTTGTTTTGTGCCTGACCTTAAAGTATCTCCATTAAGTATGACGCTTGCTCTAGCCTTTTGATATGTAGCTTCTATAAAGTTAAAGAAAGCCTGGCCCTCAAGGAAATTTTTAGAAACCGTAAATCTTCATCAAGTGTTTTTGATATTCTTTAACCAAAGTAACAATTGATATAATTAAATAATTTTTCTCTATTAATGAATTGAATTACATTAATATATTACTAATATCAAATCATCTTTATGTTTTTCAGATTAAATCATGCTTAATTATAATTTTTATAAAATATACTGTTAAATTTGGCTAGCTGAGATTTTATTTGCAACATCTGCACCAATAACCATCATTGAAATTGGCCTACAATTTTCATATGTGTGCTGAGCTTATGTGTCCTTCATCTCAGTATTACACTGGCCTCATGAAATGAGTTAGAAAATCTTCCCTTTTTTTACTACTTTCTGAAAACTCTTTCATAAGATGAAAACTACCATTTCTTGCAAGTTTGAGTCAGATCATCTGTGTAACGGACTGAATCTAGAAGCTTTAGGTTATAGATCTAGCTAAGTCTCTTCTTGTGCCAATTTTAGCACTTTTTACAGTTCCAGAAATCTGTCCACTTCATTTTATTCAAACTTATTGGCATGCAGTGTTTTACATGATTATTTTTATTATATTATAAACTTATTTTATATCTGTGACTGTTTCCCTTATTTCATTCTGGATTTTATGTATTCTCATTTCTTTTTAAAAATTAGCCTTGCCATAAGTTGATTCTTCTTGTTTGTCTTTTCAACGAAGAAGATTTTGGTTTTATTTATGCACATTTATAAATACTTTAAACTGAAGGGTAGTAAAAGCATCTCATGTCAACATATGAGGAACACAGATAAAATAATATTTACAGGAAAATTTACAGCTTTGAATGTATTTATCACAAAACAAAGATGACCAAAAATTTGAGCTGAACATTCAACTCAAAGGATAAATAGAGCAAACCCAAAGAAGTGAAGAAGAAAATAATAAAATTAATGGCAAAAATGAATGAGATCGAAAACCACAACAAAAATTGGTCAAAACTGACAATTAATACTTTTCAAAGAACTTTTACATACATGTTATCTCTTGAGGCATAGCCTTGAACTGTATTCCAATACTTGGACTTTTTTTAAAAAGCTGGGATTTTTATGTGTTTGCTTTTGTTTTTTGTTTTTTAAGTGTAGAGAGTTTTTGGTGAGGAAAACACAAGAGGTGAAGACATTTTGAGGTGAAGGCATTTTGACCAGTAAAACGTAAGGTGGAGCTGTATTGTTCTTATTGAAAAATGGTATCGCATACTTGTTTAAGGGAGTAAGCTCTACAGTCAGCCTGAAAAGGTTCAAGTTTTGGCTCCTCTGCTTATTTGCTGTGTTATCTCAGGCTGTCTAAGCCTCAGTTTTCTCATTTGTAACATGGAGATTATAGTGGTTTCTACCTGAGAGAGCAGTCATGAGAATTAAATGAGATCAAATAAGGTATATAACGTGCTTAGTGTAAAGTTCAGTAAATATTAGCTCTCTCTCCCTCTCTCTTCCTCTCTCTCTCTCTCTCTCTCAATCTCTCTGGGACTTAGTGAAATGAATTATATTTAAATACACCTTTCCATGTCCAAGAAAAGAAAATCTTGCACAAACTAGGAATGAGTACTTCAGTATTAATTTTAATTCTCTCAAAAATGTAAGATAATTATTGTATTATGTATTAGTAAGAGTTTACCCAAATTCAGACTTAAAGTAGTGTAAAGCAGTTTCAAATCACAGGTGAAAAATTTGGTGACAAAAAGCTGATGTAGAATGATCTCTGGGTTCTACCTATAGAATTGGAAATAAAACATCAGAGCTGTAGCCCAGATGGAGTGCTAAGAAATTAAAAGAGAAAGCTTTTAAGGTAACTGGTAAGAATTAAACACCTACAAGGACAGTAAAGATCACCCCTTGGTTGATTTGCCTTTGAGCTTTCCCAATCTTTTCTAAAGAATATTCTCCAAAAACGACAAAACAAAACGGAGAGAAAATGCAAGGAGAGAGTTGGCCCTGTAGAAAGGGCGACAGTGCTGTGGTTTACTGGTCTGAAGAGTGAGGTTTCCAGAGGCCAGGAACGCCCAGGTCCTGGGCTCTGGGCAGCACCAGCAGAGAAGGCCCTACCTGCCACACTTCTAAGCAGACAAATTGGTCTTGTGAGGATTTCCCCAAAGCCTGATGCGTGAAAGTTATTCATATAAAAGTAGGAGCTTCCCAGACTTCCTAAATTCACAACCTCTCATCAGAATTTACTTTTATCACAGGGAAAACAAGAGATCTGAATCACAGTAACTATCAGCCTTCTTTTACCGGGGATGGAACAGCAATGAAACCAAGTGGGACTCATGTATTCTCCATAAAGGAGGCCCACAAAAGGCTTTTTCTCCTTTAGTAAAAGGAAATATTATTTCCTTTTTGAAAGTGACAACAATTGTCTCATAACCAGACATGTAAATAAGACCTAAACATGACAGAAAACAGGCTTACCTATCAATATGACCTAGGAAGTGCTGAGTGGGACCTCAATTATATTACATTAATGTAAATGAAAATGTATATTTAATTTCTTCTGAGATATCTTCACAGTCTATTAAATGCAAATAGAATTATTTCTGACAACTGAAATAATTCCCAAATAAGTCCCAAAATGATTCCCCAGGAACAGGCAAGCTTTCTTTCATTAGCTAATAGACATTCATGCTAACGAAGGCTGAATTCAAATGATATTCCTATAAAGTAGAAATGATCACCTGAGAATTCTTCTTGAATAATGATATTATAGCATATGTCAGAAATGTGTTAATCAGTGTAATAGCAAAGGTAACAGGGTGTTCTTGCAACCATCTAAAGAAATGCTGTACTCAGGCTGGGTGCGGTGGCTCACGTTCATAATCCCAGCACTTTGGGAGGCTGAGGCAGGCCGATCACCTGAGGTCAGGAGTTTGAGACCAGCCTGGACAACATGGTAAAACCCTGTCTCTACTAAAAATACAAAAATTAGCCAGGTGTGGTGGTGGGTGCCTGTAATCCCAGCTACTCGGGAGGCTGAGGCAGGAGAATCACTTGAACTGGGAGATGGAGGTTGCAGTGAGCCGAGATTGCGCCACTGCACTCCAGTCTTATCGATAAAACGAGACTCTGTCTCAAAAAAATAAATAAATAAAAGAACGCTGTACTCATTTTGACCTAAATTCTAAGTCTCATCTGTGAAGTTTAAACAGCACATATTACCATGATTAAAACACGTGTTTGTTGGGGCAGGGTTAGGGGGTGGTGAAGGAGACAAGTAGGTGCAGCTGAAGTTAAAAAAAGAAAAAATTCACTCGGTCAAACCCAAATGTAGGGTGTGCCTTTCAGGGTTTTTGCTGATTGAGCACCTACTATGCTGGCCCTCCACCACTTGCCTGCTAGTTGCTCTCTGTCTCTCAGTACCTCAGTTGTTATTACATTCCTGCAAAATGAGGGAAATAGGGTTCACAGGTTGTCTAAGTCTACATAGCTAGTAAGCAGCAGAGGCAATATTAAACCTCAATCTGACTCCAGAACCCATATATTTTCCCTGCTGCTATGATCCCCACAAAAGAGGCCCTGCACCACACAGGATAGCTCTGAGTTCATTTCTTCAGGCTGCTAGTGTTCTCTCCTAATTGTTCTGAATTCTTTGAAAGATATCTCAAGGTTCTCTTTCACTGATGATTCTTAGTCACTCCAGCCTGGAGTTGAGGGCTCTTGCTCTGAGCATAAGGCTTAGCCTTTGAAGCTGGACTGACCTGGGAACAAACTCCACCTCTAAACCTATGTGGCCTTGTTCAAGCTGTGTCATCTCTCTAAATCTTGGGTTTTCACCTGTAAAATAAGGATAGTTACACCTACCTCAAACAAGACGCTTTCAAAATGAGGTAACGGTACATAGCAAGCTTATCATCAATGGATAAAAGCTATCCTCATGTCTGTGGCCTGTAATCAGTTATGGTTTTGCTCTATAAAGAGTGTTTTGTACCACACTGTCTTAGCCTGTTTTCTATTGCTATAACAGAATACCTGAAACTGGATAATTTATAATGAAAAGAAGTTTATTTGGCTGACAGTTCTAGAGGCTGGGAAGTTCAAGACCTGGAGGCTACATCTGGTGAGGGCCTTATGCTGTTTGAACATGCTTCTGCCATGTGATGCCATCTGCCATGTTATGACATGGTCATAACATGGCAGATGGCATCACATGGCAGAAGCATGTTCAAAAGAGAACAAACACAAGAGGCAGCCTCAGTTTATAATAACCCACTTTCATGGTAACTAATCCAGTCCCACAAAAACTAACCCAATCCCACACAAAGAAAGCAATGCATCCTAATGACCTAATTGCTTCTTAAATGCACCACCTCCCAACACTGGCACATTGGGAATCAAGTGTCAACACAAGTTTTCATGGGGACAAACCATCTTTTATCCATGGCACTTACTCTCTCAAGTATCTGACTTTGATCCAGTCCTATTTTGCCATTACTTCTATCTTGGTATTGGCACTTTAGAATCCCATCCAGCTTAAATGCATGGAATGAGTCCAGGAAAGAGAAGGAAAGGAAGTGAGGACAAAGACAGAGATGATGAGAGGGAAGAGACAGCCATCATTGGCTCTGAAACTTAAGATCTTGTCAAAATAATGCCATTTTTTTCATACCAGTTGTCAAACTTCCAAAGTATGCACTTTAAGAAACAGGTATCCCTCATAATAACAAGTTCAGTAAGCTGCTAGTGTTTTCATCATTGAGAAACTGAAGTCAAAACCATCTGTTCATGAAAGTTAAATGAATCTTCATTATTTAATCAAGATAAGGTTATCTCTTCTTAGTAGTACTTCCTCCCTTTTCTCTAGCACCCACATTTTATGCTGTCAGGAAAGCTCATGGTACTAATTACTCCAAGAAGCTTTTTCTTACTCCTGCATTGATCCCTCTCTTCCTTTACTTTTTCTTTCCTCTGAACTAAGATATCTGTGTCACATTCTCCTGCATCAGTATAAAAGATGAATTTTTTCTGATTAATTAATGTGTGGATGGTTGCCTTCCAATCTAGATAGAATGCATGCCAGCCAATGAACAGAAAGCCCAGAGGGCCATGCCTTCTGCTTTCTTTACTTCATCCAGACTCCTCTAGCTAGTACCATACCATGCTATAATATATTACTCAGTAAATGATACTTAAAATAATAATACACATGAAGGACTGCTCAGATTATTACATCAAAAGCCTACAGAATGCTCAGAATGTTATCTTCCTGAATTAGGATCATCTCATTAAGTCTGGCATGCACAGTGCTGAGTGAACATGAATGACATACTTGAGAGACAGCTCCCACCCCATCAGATTATTAAGAATACCAGGTTATCTCTTCAGGCAAATGCCTGAGCTTGGGCCTCAACAGAAAGCCAATAGTAAAGTGAACACGCTCTCAGAAGATGCACATTTCCTTCTGGCCTCTACTCTGGCTAAAGGAGCTTTCGCAAAGCAATAGGCTAAGGATATTTTCAACATTTCAAATAGCAAAGTCAGCTCATGCATGAAGCAGTCACTATGGAATTCTGTGCATGTCTCCAGAATGGAGGCCAGATCCAATATGACAACTGCCAGGTGAAAATCACAGACGCATTATATTATGCAATTTGATTTCAAGGCAGAATGTTCTGCATCCTCAGGTTTCCAGCCAGACAAAACATTGGTGAAGAACAAATCCACACTTAGACATAGAAGCCCCTCACATTTAAACGTTTGTATGAATATTGTGAAGCTGGAGAGTTAAAGCCTTCAACATGTTCTTTAAAACCATAATTTTAAAAGTTCGATTTTCTCCAGATAGTGATATTAGTCAACTTTGATGTCAATTTCATAGAATCTTAAAATGTTGGTGTTAGAATATCCAGGATATATTTTCTGGTACAATTACCTCTGTTTACAGATAAAGAAATAAAAACTTAGAAGGGTACATGATTATCTCAAGTTCACTCAGCTAACATCAAAGCCAAGACATGGCCCCAGATTTGGTCAATTTCTGCACTGTAGAGCTTGGCTTATGTGCACTTTCTGATATATAATGCAAGCCACATGGGCTTCATGAGCGAGCTACTTAGCACCTCTTAAAACAAAATGAATAACTCCTATTTCATAGGAAAGTTGTGTTAATTAAATGAGATAGTGTGTGTAGCACATGGCCCATTAAATGAGATAGTGTGTTTAGCACATGGCCCATTATAGTTCTTTATAAATGGCAGCTTTTGCTATGATCATTATCATTAATATTGTTATTATTATTATTATTATTATCCAACCTGCAGTCTAAGCCCCACACAATTTCCCACCTAATCACAGACATCCTGGCTTTGTTTCTAAGAGACCACTTTCCAATCAGCAAATGGAAAATGGTGTTGAAGTTGGAGTTTTCACAATAGGTTGAGTTCCAAATAGGCCTAAGATGAGCCCTGAGCGCTAGTCTCTATATCAAGCTTCAGCCATTCTTTCTATTCTGCAGCATGAGAGCCTCATAGCCAAGCAAAAAGAGCATAAATTTTGAATCACACAGTCCTGTATCTGAGTACATTTCTGCTACTTATTACTTGATTGCCCTTTGATTAATTACTTAATTTTATTGAGCATCAGTTGTCTCATCTCTTAGTATTTACATTGCAGAGTTTGCAGAGGATATTAAATAAGAAAATGTATGGAAAATACCCATTACAGCACCAGACAATGGTAGGCATTCAACTGAAAATAGTCATTATTTTTATTATTACGAATATTCCCTATCTGTATGATAAGGCTTTTGTCTCAGACTCTGAAATATTACCATCAGGACTAGAACTCTTCCATGAAGCCCAATCCACTTGGCTGGGACTGAGTTCTCACCAGGGCCCCTTCCCAAGAAGGACCACCTGGAACCAGGAAACAACCACCCACTTGACCCTGAGCATCACAATAACTTAGAAATTCCAGGCATGTCTCTCAGAGCTGACAAGACCCTCTTTGCTTAGCCCATGCCCTGGTAACAGTTACTTTATTATCTACTCTGTGGCAGGTTATATTTTAAATATCTTTCATACATAATCACTAATCTTCCAAGGGAATCCAAGAGTTGGTTTGGTGAATGCTATTTTACAATTGAGCAAACTAAGACTCGGAGAGGTTAAAATGACTTGCTCAGGGTCACAGAGCTGGTAAAGGGCAGGGTCGAGACTTCAAATCCTGCACACTTGTCACCAGGTCCTATTGCTTCATATACACAGGGTCTGACACTGACACTTATTCCCAGCATCTTCTTCCTACATGGTGGTCTAGTGGGATCCAATAAATAACCTGATTCTTCAGAGAGATCCTTCCATGTCCCTCTAGCAGCATTATATTGCCCCTTCATGATGTTACAAACCTTCAGCGCTCTATGTATGTGTGTGTATATATATACACACACATATATATTATTATTATTATATTTTAAGTTCTGGGATACATGTGCAGAACGTGCAGATTTGTTACATAGGTATACAAGTGCCATGGTGGTTTGCTGCACCCATCAACCCATCATCTACATTAGATATTTCTCCTAATGCTGTCCCTCCCCTAGCTCCCCACCCTCCGACAGGCCCCAGTGTGTGATGTTCCCCTCCGTGTGTCCATGTGTTCTCATTGCTCAGCTCCCACTTATGAGTGAGAACATGTGGTGTCTGGTTTTCTGTTCCTGTGTTAGTTTGTTGATCATGATGATTTCCAGCTTTATCCATGTTCCTGCAGAGGACATGAACTCATCCTTTTTTATGGCTGCATAGTATTTCATGGTGTATATGTGCCACATTTTCTTTATCTAGTCTACATTGATGAGCATCTGGGTTAGTTCTAAGTCTTTGCTATTGTGAATAGTGCTGCAATAAACTTTTTTTTTTATAAAGAGACAGACACCAAACAGCTTTGTGAGCTATACAGTCTCTTGTGAGGTCACTCTACTCTGCCACTGTAGTGCACAGATATAGACAGTAGATAAACAAATGATCTTGGCTGTGTTCCAGTAAAACTTTTTTACAAAGCCAGGCAGTTGGCTGAATTTGACCCATGGGCTATAGTTTACCAACCCCTGATCGTCATGCTTGCTACTCAAAGTGTGGTCCATGCACCAGCAGCATTAGAATCACTTGGAAGCTTGCTGGAAATGCAGAATTTTGGATCCCGCCCCAAATCTACTGAATCAGAATCAGACTTTTAACAAGATTCCCCAGAAGATTCATACACACACTGAAGTGTGAGAAGCTCTGCTCTACATGTCTTTAATTCACTGAATGCCTCTTATAGTCCAAGCATTCTTACAGGCACAATACACACTACTAGATCTATAGTCCTCACAACAGGATAAGGTGGCTGTTATCCCATTTGACAGATGAGGAAACAAAAGCTCAGAGAAATTAGACGAATCAAGGAGACAGCAGATGGCACTGAAATTTAACTAGAAATTAAACAATCTGCTATGATAGTCATCTCAGAAATGGTATGACTAAGGCCACACAGAATATTCCATAATTACTAACTCTAGATGTGAATAAATATTGTTTTCACGATTATAAGCACAGGTGTTTATATGCTAAAGTATTGAAATTATTGCATAGCCACAGAAATAAATTTTTATTCTCAGAGATAATCCTAAAAGTAGAATACCCTTTGCTAAACTGTTTTCTTTGCATTTTCTCTTCACAAGTTGCCATTTACTCAGCTTTATCCAACATCAAAAACTATTCAAGGGGCCATGTCATTACTTGGGCAATATTTATATAAATTTTATATTCTTTTTCTAATGCCTCAAAAAAGTTTTGAAAAACTATTTGAGGTAGCTTAGAGACACATAAAATGCAAGATAAATATGATGTAAACAATGATACAGATCATTGCGGGTTATAAAATATGACCAAGGATGAAGACTATATACAAAATTCACACATTATGGTCTTATACCTTTTCTGTGGTATAAAAAGGACAAGAGCTTGTATCATCTATTACATGGTGCAAAGAGCCCAGGCTTAGAAAACATTTGCTTGTCAAGGATATCATTTAATTTCCACTTGTTCAAATATAAATTGTGGATAATAATATCTCACAGAGGAAGTGTGAGTATGAAATAACAAATATGAAAAAAATTACATTATTTCAATACAAATTTAATGATTTTTAATTATAATAATTCCTGATATAAAATATAATTATAACTAATATTTATTCATCACTTATGCTAAGATCTCTAAATGGATTATCTCACTATCTTCACAGCAACCCCAAATTACTAAAATTATCCCCATTTACACATGATAAAACAGGCCTAAGAGAAGTTCAGTAATTTGGTCATCCAATGTATCAGGTAGCTACTATTGTATACAAAACCACCCAGAAACACAGTAGCTTAAAACAATAATTATTTATTTGTTCCCAATTCTTTGGGTCAGCAATTTGGGCTGGGCTCAACTGAGATGGTTCATCTCTGCTCCATGTGGTTTGGCTAGGCTTACTTATTATGTGGGAAGGCTAGGCAGGACAGAAGAGCCTCTCTCTCCGTTGGTCCCTCATCTTCAGGGAGGCTGGCCTAGGTTTCTTCACTTGTTGCCAAATGGGTTCCCAGGAAGGAGTAAGAAAGGGCAAGCCTCAATGAATAAGCACTCTTTAAGCCTCTGCTTGAGTCACATTACCAATGTCCTAAACCTAGGGTTAATGTGGAGAGAGCTCAACAAGGGTATGCATACAATAGGCATGATTCTTTGAGAGTCACTGTAGTAATAAGATATCTTATCCAGAATATAAAAGTGTTCCAAGTTTGAACTGAAGAACTGTAAATTCATATCCCATGCTCTTAACCATGACATCACACTTGCCTCCAAGAAAATTTCCCCTAATGTTTTCTACATGATGTTGGTTTCCCTTTTAACTCTTAAACTGCCACCTTATGAACAGCAAAGATATTCCTAATCTCATTTCCAAATGATTTCTTTCTGACTTAGAAAATCCCTTGAGTCTCAGGGTAGGCTTAGCAAAGTACAAATTGAAGACAGATTATGTTTTCATTCCTTAGGTCATTTGTATCACTAGAAAGATTGAACTTTACATAGCTGCTCTCTAGGGACCTAGCTGATACCAAAATGACACCAATGCATTAAAAGACAACAGTATTACCTCATTTTGTGTAACACTTTACTATTAGCACAGAACTTTCAAAATGAATATAAAACTCATTCATCTGGGCTTTCCCTATAGGCATCTGGAAGCTTCTGAAGCTATATTAGCATGGTGCAAAGGAGTGTTTTAAGGGTGTTAAACTGATGTGAAAGAAGTACTGTAGCTGAAACACTGGTGGCAAGAAGACTAACCTAGAGATTGTGGCACAAGTTTGAAAGAATTATGGCAATGAAACAGATACAAGACCTCACAAAAGAAGAAAAACTGGTCCTTCTAACCATCTAGAGGGGAGGGAAAAGAAAGAGTCGGGGTGTTCAAGGGTTACTGTTCTTTTTAATGTCTTTAGACTTAGCATTTTTCCATTTACATAGCACTTTTACCTCCTGATGGTTAGGGAGAACAGGAATGCTCATCCTCATTCCGAGAAGTTTCATGTGGTACACAGTGACCTGCAGGAACTCACTGCAGCTAGCCCTGTAAATTGTAAATGTCCACAATGGAGGAGGAGGGTCAAGATTAAAATTTTAATAAAAGTAGAGAACAAATGACATGATCAGATTGGAATTTTAGAAACATTTCTCAGTCAACAGAGGGAAAGATAGGTTGGAGAAAGCAGAGATAAAAGAGAGAACAATTGAGAGACTTTTACAGTAATCCAGGTGAAAGGCTGTAAAAATCTAAGTCTGAATGACAGAGGGGATGATTCTAAAGTCAAACAACCTGGATATGCACTCCTCTTTGCTACACTATTATATACTTTTTTTTTCTTTCCATCAATTTTGGCTAGAGAATATACTTGTGATGGTGTAAGGAGGGGATTATGAAGCTTGGCTTGTTTGCTCTGTAAAATCTATAATTATCAGTCATTCTTTGTACCCAGAGGATTAAGAAAGGCATCGCTGTATCTGAAAGATTCATTTTTTTCTACTTCTCTTTTTATAAATCTCCCACAGTTAAAAGAAAGGAGAGATGAAGGAAGGAAGAATGGGAAGAAGGAAGAAATGAAGGGAGGGAAGGAGGGAGGAAGGGAAAAATTGCATTTACACGTAAATAATGTCATCCTTCTTAGAGAAAATAAAAAAATGTAGCATTAGATGAAGTTCTATTGGCATAATTATAATTATACAGTGAAGTCCTAAAGAGATATATTGTGAAGATAATTTTTCTTGTCACAAAGGACGATCTATACAAAAGAACAAAGGAAATAATTTTAATAAAACATTTTGCCCCGAGTAAGAAATGTGCTTCATGTATCATACATGACAAAGGATAGTTGTTTGATATAAAATGGAACTGTGACCTTGCTATAAGAGTTTTTATTACTCGATATCACTGAAAGTAAATTAATGGACTCCCAAAAGGTGTAAAATTCATTCTGCTTTGTGGCATTTGTTTGCTGACAGACAAGTTTAAGAGGAATCTTTTCATGTGATTATTTAAACAAAGAGCTTCTAGGAATTCTGATCGACCTTTAAGGTTCCACCAGAGGACATTTCTCATAGACAGGATTCATTTGAGGGAGAAGTCACACTTTTAAAAGAGTTTATTAACAAGAGAAGAGAGGTTCATGTGCTATCTGTAAATTCAACAATTTTTGCTTTCAAATATAATTTTGTTTTCTTTTAGATTTCTCTAAACAAATTCACCATCGTTTAAGAAATGATAAGCTTTTTAAAAATACTGAGCTGGCAACCCAGCAAATAAACTGGTTTTTTTAAAGGTTTTTACTCCACCAAGTCTGAAGTCCTCATGTAACATTTTATTATATAATGTTTCTTCATAGTGTTTCAAAACTACATATATTTATAACTGTTTAACTTCTCTTTACAAGCTACTTTACACCATACAAATTCCCTTTATGCCTCTTTAGTTGTTCTCAATGACGTTGAGATTAGGCATCACAAATATTGGTATTATAATCTGACATATGAGCAAGTTTATCCTCAGAGAATCTGTCACCTGCTTAATATCAGGAACTGCTCTGATGGTTGGCAATAGAGCAGCACACAAGACAGGCAATGTTTCTATCCTTGTACAGTTTATCTTCCAGAATGAGATACTCATGAATGTGTGAACAAATAAATATGTAATATAATGCCAGGAGAATAATAAATGGCGATACTAAGACCATACAAGTGACCAGTCTCAAATCTCAGAACTATTCCTAGCATCTTTTCATCAGCACAAATCCTGTCAAGTGGGGTTGTCTGAGAATAGCATCCCCATTAAGCCTTTCTATTATGCCTCCAGCTAATGCTGATAAGTATGTATGATGTGGCTTTACTGGGTACATGAAGCAGCTATGGAGGCCTCTACACTTTAGCTCTACTTGTCTATTCAATGTAGATGTGTGTGTGTCATTGGAAAGCAGCAGACTAGGGAAGTAGGTGTAAATGTTCTGAAAAGGTTACTTAAAACATGGTTTGTGAACACTTAAGAGCATGACATTTACTAGACACCAGCATGGTTCACTGAGAACAAGTAAGATCAGCAGATGAACACTACTTACATTTGCAAGAGGGTCATGAAAGAGATAGATGAAGATAATGCAATAGAAATACTGTGTCTAAATTTTAAGGGCCACCTCAAATCATTTTTTAGGAATCAGTTTTGTGATAAGCATGTAAAAAATCCATTAATACACTTGGTAAAATAAACACATAACAAAACATCTTTGTAGAGGCATGTGACCTGCATGGCATTATAGTTAGTTGAATTTAAAATTAATGAAATAAACCTACCAAAAATTATAGCTATTGCCAATCCAGAAGAAGGGTGTACAATGAAAGGCCTCGATCCTTGATTCTGCGCGGTGTTTTCTAAAATTATTTAAATCAGTATGTCAACAAAATGCTGATAAAACTCGCATAGGAAATAAAGGCCAAGAGGGAAAGCTTGCATGTTGAAAAGACATAACCAGAATCTTATTTCACTTCTAGGTAGAGTCTGTCATTTAATTCCAAAAGATCTGTTAAATGCCCACCATGAACAAGGCACTGTGAAAAATGCCAAGGCAAGGAACAGCTCCTGCTCTCCAGGGTTTCCTGTGAGCAGCCACTGCTGTCCCAATTACCACCCTGTTAACAACTTAATTGTATCCCCCCATCCAAAGTTCATACAACGAAGTCCTAACTTGCAGTACCTCAGAATGTGATTGAGCAGGGATTGGTTCCAGGACCCCCTACAGATACGAAACTCTTCAGATGTTCAAGTTCTTTATATAAGATGATGTAGTGTTTGCACATAACCTACACAAGTTTTCCCAGATATTTTAAATCACCACTAGATTACTTATAATACTTAATACAATGTAAATGTTACATAAATAGCTGTTCATTGTATTCTTTTTGATTGGTATTGTTTTTATTGTTATATTTATTTTATTTTTTTCAAACATTTTTAATCCATGGATATGGGGGGCCAAATGTACTTAGAGTCACAAAAGAAGTAACTAAGTTAAAATAAGGTTATTAGGATAGGCCTATTCCAATCTGATTGGTATTCTTATAAAAAGAGGAAATTAAGACACAGACACACAGAGAAGACCATGTGCTATTGTTTGAATGTGTCCCCTCCAAAGTTTAGATGATGCCAATGTGATAGTGTTAGGAAGTCAAGGCCTTGAAGAAGTGAGTAGGCCATAAGGATTCCTTCCTCATGAATGGGATTATGACCCTCGTAAAAAAAGGCTTCACACATCATTTAGCCCACTTTCCCTTCTACCTTCCACCTTGTGAGAACACAGCAAGAAGGCCCTCCCAAGACGCCAAATGCTGATGCCTGTATCTTAGACTTCCCAGCCTCTACAATTGCGAGAAAGCACATTTTCATTCCTTATAAACTACCCAGTCTCAGGCATTTTGTTGTAGCAGCACAAAACAGACTAAGACACCATATGAGGATGCAGTGAGAAGGTGACCTCGATTTACAGCCAAAAAAAAGGGGCTTTAGAGAAAACCAATCCTGCTGACAGCTTGATCTTGGATTTCCAGCCTCTGGAATGTTGAAAACAAATCAATTTCTGCTGTTTAGCCATCCAGTCTGTGGTACTTTGTTATGGCAGAGCTGGTAAAATAATACACCCCACCTCTCCCATCAAACCTCTACCATCTGGGACTCTGCCCCCTAAAGCCCCACTCTTGAGTATCGGCTTTCCTGTCCGAACTTCTATTTCTTCCCCTACCCCAGGGTTTCTGATCGGCCAAGGCTGACAGACAAACAGTCCACAATGGGTGGTGGTGGTGTGGAATAATTACTGTGAGGATGGTCTTCTCTTGCCCCCATGAGTTTTTAAGCAGAGGGAGTATGTATCTCTTTTTACATAAAAACAATATTATACGTGGATCAGTCATGCTGGGTTAAACTTACTTATAAACATCCAGAAGATAACTCATTAATAAGACAAAGATCCTTCTTTGAATTTGCAAGCTCAGTTGTCCATTCATGGAACATGTATTTGCTGAGCCACTGCTCTGCGGCAAGTCCTCTGCTAGTCCTTTTCACATTTATCACTTCATAGGAGGAAGTGGGGTTATGTCAAGAGGAGGTAAGGAGACGGGGGTGAGCAGAGGCTTCCAGGAAATAGGAAGCTTTTGTTCAGAGGGTCCAAGGCACAGAAGGGTCCACAATATTTTCAGAGAAGGGAAAGAAGTTTGCTGTGGCTAAAGTGTGTATTGAATACAGGAGCCAAGAGATAAATTTGGGTGGAGTGTAAGAGCTTTTTCTGCAATATTGAGGAGTTGTGGACCCCAAGCTGTACACAATGGAGACTGTGAAATTTTTCAGGACATGAAACATAGGATCATCTTTAAAATTATAACCCTAGCACAAGTGAGGTTAGATAGAGATAGGAAAAAAGAAACGTCAGGGGGCTGAGCTTGGAAGCTCTTTAAAGTCATGAAGTAATGAATTGCTTCCCTACGAGGTCCTAAAGTTATGGATCTGTGCATCAATCTAATAGTATTGCTACAGCGTGTGAATCTGAATCACAACTCCTACTTATATATGTGTGAGCATTGTGTACTTGTGGGCAGATCCAAATGTAATTCAATTCATCAGCACTAAAAATAAAGCTATGATTACTTACAATGACTTACTGCAATTGTCCATATCTTCTGTTCTTTAATAGCAAGTGATTATAACATTAAATGGTTTATCTATTACCACTTTTAAAAAAACACTTAAGACTTTATAAAATGGCACATTTCTATGATCAAATCACAGGGACAGACAGTTCATCTTTCCTTCAGTAATGAAGCTCTCATCTCTAGAGGTCCAATTCATCCAATTCATAAAAAGATATTTACATAGCTCAGAGGGTTTTCCCGCTGTCTTCTGCTTCTTATAAGAAGAGAGAAGTAAGGAAAGAATCTAAATCAAATGTAAAATTAAAGCCAGGACAAAAATAAAATGAAAATCCTCAATGATTGGTGTAGTGTGTAGGGTGGGTAGTATGATAGGAAAAAAATAAATCACATGGGCTCATAGGAAACACCTCTCAAACATAAATGAAGATGGATGGGCATGTGACCCTCAGGGGAATTCAGAACTGCTTCTTATTTTATAAATAGCAGCTGCAACCTTTTACTGCATTCCTAAAATAGCTTGCATGTTAACAGAAGAGGACAGACAAATGAAGTATATCACAGCAGATTTCATCGGTGAAAATAATTAACCTTCAAAAAAAAGAGGAGAGAGGAGAGAAGGAGAGGACAAAGTGTAGACATTACAAAGGTAATACCTAGGAACATTAAAACAGGAATTCTAATGCAAGCCTAGGGACGTCCTGGGCAACTGCAGTGAACATGTAGGGGTGGAGTTTAGTCACGGGAACAATACTGTAATTCACCAAGTGTTGGTTGAAGCCTCACCTAACCAACCTCACCAATGTGTACGCAACACATTGGCTAAACTCTAAACATAATTCAAAGGTGAGTAAGAGGCAATCCCTGTCTTCCAGGAACTTATCATTTAGGAGAAAGGATTACACAAATACGTCAATACCTGTGATACAGGGCAGGATATGAGATACATCATGAAACATAAAATCATAGGCTCTGGGAGCCAGCAGTAAAAAGGAAACTTTTGGATGTTTTGGAAAAGCATCATGGAAGGAACCATGTGTGACATGGATTTTAAAGGATGAGCAGAATTTTAGTAGGTACAGAAGTTGAAGGGTTAACAGCAGAGGGATCCCCTGTCCCAACAGTGGGTAGAATGTGAAGCAGCAGCAAACCACAGAGATAAGAGAAAGCAAGCAGGAAGTGGATATACAGCCAAGAAAAGTTTCACTTTTAGGTGTCTGGAGCTGGTTTTCACTGATTCTTCTTGACTAGAAAATACATATACATATTGATTGATTTGCAAGAAAGGATTCAAAGTTGAGCTTTCTCAGTGGAAAGTGAAGGATATAAAACAGGACTTACCATCCTCCTCTATTACCACTTATTGAGCCAGAAGCATCACCACTGCCAATAAATACTAATTTGGTAAAGGAAAAGAAAACATATCACCAAAAGACACTCAAAGCAGGTTTCAAATCCCTCCTTCATAGCAATCCTCAAGGACAGAACAATTCTTTGTTGGTGGGAAGCAGGGCTGGCCTGTGCACTGTAGGACATCTAGCAGCACCTCTGGGCTCTACCCACTAGATATTATTAACACCAGTCACGACAATCAAAGAACTTCTGCAAAGGGGTGGGGATTATAAAAGCAAATGATATTAAAACAAAAGAAAATTTTAAAACTGGGAGACTCTTTAGAATGTCTGTTAGTAATAACAACAGTAATAACAACAGAGTTACGTGCCAGTGTTCTGAGGTCTTTATTGTATTGATGTTAAGCAAGTTTAAAATTAGCAGAATAAACCTACCTAAAGATGATGGCTCATTGCTCAACTCCTAAGAGAACTGCACAACAGAAGGCCTCAATCCTTATAAACTGTGTACCATTATTATCCCCATTTTACAAGTAATAAAACTGAGGCCCAAGTCATTCAGTTCTTAAGTTTTGAATCCAGGCTTTGAACCAGGTCATCTGACTCCTGGTCAAGTCTTAACCACTCTGCTGCATTGCCTCTCCTGTGAGGCAGCTCAGTGTTGTTTATTCTGCTACAGAGGAAGCTGAAGCTGGGAGAGGTGATGTGATTTGTCCAACGCTACTCATTTGTTGGTAACTACTCTGGGTATAAAATCTAGGTCTTCTAACTCACACTTCAGATGTTTTTCTGATACCTAGAGGCCTCTGGGAATGTACGAAAGGGAGATTGATTCTTCCTGCTGGGAGACCTGGGTGTAGCAGAGGTTAGAGCAAGTAACAGCTGACAATAGAACTAGTTCTAGAATAGAAAGAAGTTTCAGATTCAACCTGATTCCTTCATTAAAAGATTAACTCTTGAAAGTCAAACACCACCACTGCCCCCCTCACCACCACCCTCCATCCCAAAACACACGTACAAACACACAGGCCTCAAGGAAATAGAGCATTTGGTTGATACTGGTTTGAACCTGCAGAGAGCTAAAGAAATAGAGAGAATCAAAATGCCTGTATTGTTTCCAAAAACTTCTAGGCCCACTGAAAGAAAATTGCTCTGATTAAAGTTTCCAATTCAGGGACAATTCCACTAAACTACAAGAAGAAGCACTTTTCAGTTGCTTTGAGGTTGATATAAGATGTTTTGATTCAAACTCTCCCTTAATTGTGTAACCTTGTGGCATTTGGAACTAGAAAGAGGGTCCAAATACATCACTACTACCCGACCTCTAGAGAGGCAGTCTGCCCATACATGACAGGTGCTCCCATCTGCTTAGCAGAGCAAATGAGCAGTCTAGACTCATTATCTCAGCCCCCAGTGTCTCAGAGCAGCAAGCTCTGAGCTTAGAGAGAAAATACAGAATACAGAGAGAAGGTGAAACTGATGATCCACAGCACAGTTTTCTGGTCAGTCAAAAGGTTGAGGGGCTTAACAGAGAGCAGAGAAAGGCTGCATTGCATTAGACAGCATGCATTTCAGCCCATGTCACCCTGCTCTGCTGTCTGTCCTTGCTTCCCTGGAAACAAAGAGCCTAAGAATAGTTCCTTAAGTGCACTTTTCTGAAACAGTAATTTTTGTGCTTATAAATGAGTATTTATCATATCTGTGTGCTCTAGCTTAATCAACATGTAATACAATAATGTAATCATTGACAACATAGAGGCTGGAAGTAGCAACACTTTTCAGTTCATTGGGTAACTATGGAAACAGAGACACTGCATTTCCTGGGCTGTGCATTCAGAGAGGTGCACACCTTTGGCTAAGAGAACTCATGAAATCTTTTCTAGTAATAACATTCTTTCATCATCTCTCACTGGGCATGTTACCAAACTACTGGAGACTCTCGGAGAGTCAGCTTCCTCCTAACACCCTTTTTCTCTGAAGGACTGCAGCACAGGACTGGCTGATGTGGAAGTCTGGCACTCTGGAAATAACACAAGCATGAAGTTTTATTGCCTTCATGAATCAGTATTTAAAATTTATAAAGCATTTTCTACGTTCCAGGACTCTACTGAGCACCTTCTAACTAAAGCCTTGTCACATGGATTCCTTACCACACCCCTGTGAGGGGTGCAGGAGGTAGTGGGGGGTAATGTCCCCATCTTACAGACAAGGAAATGGCCATAAGTGTCTTTTCCAGAAGTATTTAGCTAATAAGAGGCAGCTGGAATTACAACCTAGGTCTTTCAGACTTCAGAATCACTGTTCTCAACCATTGTAAGTAACAAATATCTCTTGAGCACTGTGCCAGCCTTTAAGGTTACTATGACTAATGGGGTGGAGGGGGGAGGGATAGCATTAGGAGATATACCTAATGCTAAATGACGAGTTAATGGGTGCAGCACACCAGCATGGCACATGTATACGTATGTAACTAGCCTGCACATTGTGCACATGTACCCTAAAACTTAAAGTATAATAAAAAATAAAATAAATAAATAAATAAATAATACATCCATGTCCTTAAAGAGTTTGTAGTTGGGTAAAGAAAGCAGATTAAAAAGATGACTACTGTGTAACTGATAGCCTAGAGGAGATAAAGTTTGCTTATGGAAATGCAGCGGAGAGGCACCGAACATTCACAAGGGTCTATGCTAACATTGACTTCGTGACTTCATACACCCATAGAGAAATGTGGTCATGAACATTTGATTTGAGGAAGCTGATGGTGCATCCTAAGCTAATGTCTTCAATATTTTTACTAGGGAAATTCTTTAAATTCATAGTGACTTCAATGTCTACAAGATGAGACTTCCAAAACTCTGGCCTTTCCATTTCCAAAACTGCTCTCCTCCAGTGATATTGTCCATCTTCCTATCTCAGCCACTCACTTCCAGGGTCGTACCTCCAGGCTTGTCCTCCAAACCTGCAAAACACCTATAATCTAAATTTGAAGCATCCCATTCTCTGACCACCACTTTCTGTATCTCTGGTTCATTTGCTCTTACACATTACCAAAAACTATTGATGGCCCAAAGAGCCACAACTCAGTGATCATACTATTCTCTTATTGTCCCTTGCCTCCTTATTTTCCCTTCTCTCTTACCTAGCTTAAAGTGCATAGACAATTACTTGTATCCCTCCTTTGCATGCACTCTTAATTCTCTTGCCCCTCTTACACTTCATTACAATCATTCAGCAAAACCTCAACCCTAGTTAAATTCAACTCTCCACTTAATCTGTAATTGTACCCATTCAGTTTATTATGGCTGGACACAAGAATACAACAATGGAAAGAGTCTCACTTTTTATTCGTGGCCATAAACCTCAAGTGGGCCTAAGGGAAAATATATTATTAATATGCTTTCCTAGTCTATTACCAAATGCAATATTCTTCTATTCATATCTCATTATTTCTTATGTCTCTGGTTTCTATTCCCATAACTTCACTCTCAGCTAATGACCTTAATTCTTATTTTACTGAAAAAAAATAGAGGCAACCATAAGAGAACTCCTTCAAGCTCCTACCGTCATACTTACCCATTTACCAGCATCTGTGCCTATAAATTTCACCTTCCCTCCTCTTACTATAGATGAACCATCAGGGCACCTGTGGGAGAGCAACCCCTTCACTTTGCACTGGAGCCCATGCCCACCCAAGACAGTGCTCCAACACTGTACGATTAAATTTTTCTTCTCTATGGAAACTTTACCATCAGCCTAAAGGCAGCCTCAGGCTAATTCTCCAGTCTTTCAAGAATCTTTTCTTGATTTCACTTCCCTAGAGGAACTGCCTCATTTTTCTGCTTTTCATTTCAGTAAGGTCCTTTAAGGTCTGCTTCTCATTAAAGTAAGGTCCTCATCTGTAAAAGCCTAACAAGCCTCTGCCTACACTCTCACCAATTCTTTCTTTCCCCTTATTTCTTAAAATCATTTCAGTTAGACTTTTGCCCACATGTTTTAATCAAGTTTACTAACCACTCTACCAATTGTTTTAATCATGTTTACTAAACCTCTACTTCTTAAACGAAATATCAATTCTCAGGCCTCCTTTTCTTTATATCTCAGAAACATTTGACACCATTAACTCTGTCCCTTCTTCATCCATCAATTGCTTTCTTGACTTGCTTCCAGAATGCCATGATCTTCTGATTTTTTTTTTACCCCGCTGGCCACTCTCTTTCACTCTCCTCTGTTTTACTCCTCATCTCTTCCACCTCTTCTCTTCTCTTTCTACACTCGCTCCTTGGATGACCTTATCTAGTGCCATGGCTTTAAATACCTTTTGTAAACCCACAACTTTTTATATTTCTACTCTGGACTCCACTCTAGCTTTCTACTCAGCATCTCCACTTAGGTGTCTAATATATATATATGTGTGTATATACATATATCTTTAGCTTAGCATGTTAAGTTAAATATCTGGTTCCTCCAAGCCTATTTCATTTACACTCATGTCTTCACCATTAATGGTAACTTCTCAGTTGCTCAAGATGAAAGTCTAGAAGACATCCTTGGCTCCTCTCTCTCTCATTCCCTACATCTAATCCATCAGTACATTTGATAGACTTTACCTTCAAAATAGATCCAGAATCTGACACCACTACTTCTGCCACATTAATCCAAGCTACCTTTATCTCTCACATCAATTATCGCAGGTCTCCTTGCTTCTACCTTCCCTAGCAACCCCATCATGGTCTATTTCCAACAAAGCAGTCTCAGTGATCCTAACAGGCAAGCCAGATCATGGTTTCCCCCTTCTTGAAACCCACCTCTCTCATAATAGAAGCCAGCGTTTGCAATGGCCTCCCAGTCCTTTCACCATCTGGCCACCACAATCTGAGCTCTTCCACTGTTCTCCCCTTGCTTGGCCCAGTTCAGCCACAATGGCCCCCTTGCCATTGCTGGAACAAACTGGACATTGTTCCAGAAAGAGGGCTTTTTTTCCTTTGCCTAGAATGTTCTCTTCCCAGAATGCCATGTAGTTCCCTCTCAAATTCTCAGCAAGACTTTCTCTGACCACAAAATTATAATTGCAGCCCCTGCACTTCCTATCATGTCCTCTGCTAATTGTTAAAATAGATGGCAAGCTTCACAAGGACAGAAATAGTCTTATTGCTTTTAATCCTCAGCACCATATCCAGCACATGGTAGGGATTCAGTAAATGTTTGTAAATGTTGAATGAAAGATAATATAGTTTTAAAATACAATTTTGATTCATTTTTAATTCAACCATTGTCATGTCCTATTATACAAGCTATTCAGTATTTAAAAGCCTAATGAACCTCTTAATAAGCATTTGTGAAAAGCCTGGTGTATTTAAATTACTGAATAGTAAACATCAGCCAAGACTTGCAGAACCTGATGAGGTTGAAAACCAAGGATCTTATTCCTCTAACTTGCATCAAGCTAAGTACCAGTTACCATGTTTCTGAGGGCATTTCAAGGAGACTGAGGTGATGTTCAGTTTAGAGGGATGAACTGCCGGCTTTCCCACAGGGCTGGATTTCTGTTAGTGTCAGAACTTCTGACACACCTGCTCGGGGTGGACTCAGGGCAAAACCTGATCAAGGGCAAGCCTGGATAGGTAAAGAATGCAAGTTAGCATCTGGCCGCTTTTTCCTTAGACATTAAAAAAAAGTTTTCTTCAATAAATATGAAAAATCTTTGATCAATGTTCACACGTTTTCTTGGAAAAGCACATCTAAAAGTGGAACTATCTACTCTTCTCTAGAAACTTCTAGGGGCAAGAGAACAGAATAGACATAATAGAGATTGGAGTATAAATTAGAGGGCTGCCAGCATCATTACAAAACGAGGATGGTATCTAAAATGCTAGAGCCAGTGGCTAGAGGAGTCTCTGGCCTCCTGTCAGACAGAGAGAAACATGCTTGTTCCCTAAGTTTCTCCCCCTGTGCAATAAGCTTAATAATATCAACCAGTTATAAACAACATATTCTGTGTTGGGTCTGTTAGATACTTTATCAACATTATCTCATAATTGTTCAAAATACTTATTACCCCCACTCTGAAGATGAGAATACTGAGGCTCAGAAAGGTTAATCAGCTTACCTAAAATCACCCAGCTAGTATGAGATAGGGTCAGTATTCAAACTCAAGTATCTATGACCCCAAGCCCATGTTACGCCTCTAATACTAGGCTGAAGCTGGGGTTTAGAGAAAGCACCCAGGCCTGGAAAAGGGAGCAGGCTGGCATCATAGCAGTGCTAAGGCCCCAGTAAAGAACTGGAGGCCACCCAGGGCATAAGTCCAGTCTCAGAGCCTGGATGCACACCAGAGCATGAGTGACAAGACTAACTCAGTGGGCACGAATGATAAAGGCTTCACTCCATGGTTAGGGCTACAGTCTAATTCTTGGCAGACAGAGAGGTGAACTGACTGACAGACATGTGGAGATACTGACACAGATGGAGAGGGACAGTGCAGGGCTGGGACTGACAGGAGGAACCTTCACCACTCTCCTCTCTCCCTAATATCCAAAGTCTGTCTTCACATCCTCCCCAGCCATCCTGTTTTCTCCTCCAGCTCCACCATTCTCTCCAGACACGCCTTAGAAGTTCTACAAAGGGAGCATCCTGGGTTTGAATTTCACCACCTTCTGCCTCCCAAGAAGGCCACTGAGCCCTAAGCTTGAGTTTTTTTTACTGTCACCCAGGTAACGATAGTCCATAAAGAGGCAGAAAATAAGCCACTTGGAGGTAAAGTAACCTCTCACAGCAAATGTCCTTATAGTAGTCTTTATAGCCTGACACACGGACTTTCAGTAGCAGAGTCAATATACTTGCACGCTACGCAACTTTCTCATGTTTTGCCTGACACTCACTTATTCCTGACCTTTCCATACTAGGGAAAGACAATACCTCCCATTTGTTTAGCGTTTTAACGTTACGAAACGCTTTCTGCGGCATTACCTCACTGAGCCCTCACTAGGGTGTGGAAGGCATAATCCCCGTGTCAGATGAGGAAATGGAGCCTGGAAGAAGGTGAATAGTCCACCCTAGGCCACAGGAGTGGCCAAGCTCAGACAGCAGTCAGAGCCCAGAGCCAGTGGTCCGTATTCTGGGCCCTGCCCGCCTCACCACAGCGAAAGAGAGAATGACTCCATCTGCAATTGAAGCGAAGTCTTCTTCAGCCCAACTTTGATTTCCTCATGGTGTAACCTTTGCCTCAGTTAATATAAGTAAAACCAGCTAAAACAAAAGCACTTGCCACAACTCTGGGAGTGGAAAATCAAACTCCCCACACTGACCTCAGTTGACAGAGAGCTTCCTGACTCAGAGATTTCCTCCTGACCTCTACGTATTTATATCTCTTTTCCTAATGAAAACACTGGCAGCCATAAGGAGGGTATTTACATGGAGGACAATTTTAGACCGTGAACAACCAAAGAAATGAGGAATATGGGTCATGGAAAGGACAAGAGACAAGAAGACATCAGGAGGGACTCACACAGATAAGCCTGGGAATGTGGGAAGTCCCCACCTGACGCAGACAGCGTTTTTAATTGTCAGCCCTCTGTGCTGGCCCAGATGAAGCTCAGCATCCAGTCTCCTTCCCCTGCTGCCCTCAGCTCATTTGTTTTGTCTTCCCACCAGGAACATGTGTTTCACTTCCCAGCCTCCTCCCAAAACCCCTGGCCTGTCGTCTGTGCACCATGTAAAGAGAACCAGGTGTCAACTCAAAAATCATGAGGTTTTCACAAATTCAGAGAGCAAGCTTTATTTCTTAATGAGGGTTACATCCTGAGAGGTGATCATTTTGATAGGCTGGGAAGCATAGCCTCTAACAGAGAAAGCAAGCAAGCCCTTCAAGGGGGAGAAGGATGGGACAGGAATTTATACTGAACAGGTTGGTCAAGTATGCATATTCAACAGGTTATTGGAGGAGCTATGAATATTCAGGAAGGGGGTCCTAATGCACACATACTAAATAATCATGTATGTTACATATGACACATGCTGACTTTGTGGTAGAGACTTAACATTTAAATGCATTACAATTAGCCTGTATAGGTCAAAAGATAAAAGAAGGCTCCCAGTTCACAACCTCTATAAACAGGCCAGAACTAGTTCATCATCAGTGGTCTCTAATTAGAAGAAAGTTGCTGAAATCAATCTCTTGTCCAATCAAAATGGGAGTTATGCCTTATGGAACAGGAGGGTGAGCTAGTCAGTGTCAGGGGTCGGTGAGCTGTGATTGTTTTAACATTTTTGTCTTGAGACCAGTGCTTCTTTAGCTGTTAGAGGAAAAAACAAAAATGGAAACTCTGACAGTTAGAACATAGTTTATTCTTTAAGTGAGGGGGAGGGGGGTGGTGCATGAATTAACCCTTGCCTGACATGGCCTCAGATCCCATTTATAATTTGGAATCTTATTGCCACAAAGAGCCCATTCCTTCTTGCCTGTGGGCCTAAGGGACTTTATTTTTATTTTACACAGGTATATAAGAAATTAGCCAAAGAGACATAAAAATAAGAGGAAGATAGAAGAGAGGAAACCTGGCAGTAAAATTCAAGCATAGCAGAACTTGATTTGTTTATCTTCAGCCTTGTGTGAATGGCTGATCAAACTGGAGTTGCCTTGGAACACATTTTATGTAGACTGATAACCTCATTTCTGACATAGTCCAGTAGGCAGAACACTGAGAACCACCAGCACATGAAAACTCAGATGACTTCACCTATTGGGGATGCTGCTGTATCCAAAAGAGAAAGAACAGAAAGATATGCAAACATTTTCTCTATTCTATGGGCAAAGCATGCCAGTGAGTGGAGAAGCGGAGACCAACATGTCCTAGAATAACGTGGGGAGCATGTAGTATTCTGTGGGCTGCAGGCTTCCCCCAGTCACTAGCATGGTTATGGCTTTCTCATCACATTACTGGGCTCAATGTAAAAGAGATCCGTAGACCTTTCCTGATCTTCTTTCTAAAATAAATCCTTCTGTTATTCGCTTTCACAGTACTCTATTTGTACCCTTCTTAACATTTAACTATTGCTATAATTGGTTTGTTGTTGTTGTCATTGTTGTTCATTTATTAGTTTTTTTATTTGTTGACTGGGTCTCCCAAAAGATATACACTACATTAACATTAATCACTAATGTGATATTAACTAAGGGCTCAATTCTCAATTTCTCCTTCTTTTTTTTCTTTTTAGAGGTAGGCTCTTTGTCTGTCACCCAGGCTGGAGTGCAGTGGTGCACTCACGGTTCACTGCAGACTGGAACTCCTGGGCTCAAGTGATCATCCTGCCTCAGCCTTCTGAGTAGCTGGGACTACAGGTGCATGCCACCATACCCAGCCTATGGGCTCTATTTGTATCAGTGGAATGAATGAATGAGTATTAACATCTTTAGCACAAAGCCTGATTTTTAGTAGGTATTTCATATACCCAAGTTTTCCTCTCAGAGCTTTCCAACTGTCTGTTGGGGCTTGCACAGGTAGATACGTGATTCTACACAAAGCTCAGAGTGACATGCTGATTTAGATCTGCAAAAGAAGAGCTGCTAGTGAAGATTAGGTTCAAGGAAGGTCTTGGGTATGGCAGTAGGGGCCACATGCACATTTGAAGGATCTTTGGAAACAAAGGGAAGTTACACCCAAGTTCTTGTCCACTTGCCCTGTCCCCTTTGACCTCTGGTGGTGTTGGTTAAAATAAAGATGTCCAAAGGCCTGGCAAGAATTAACAGAGACATTAAATTTAAAAACTCCCTAGTGCAATAAAGCCTCGCCATTCCAGATTGCCTATCATTTGATTTTTGTATATATTTCCCTTATTTTTTCCAACAAGGATTTGAAAGAGGGTGAGTAAAAATGCCCCCATTCACAAAGTGCTCTGTCCTCAGAAATGTCTCCTAAAGATACATTTCAGAGCTTTTCCCCCAAGCAGTTGGAGGACAGCATAGAGTCTGACCTTGGCAGGTGACAGTGGGGAAGGATCAGCCCCAGACTCCAGGGTTGTTAGTAGACTACCTTCTGGAGACCCCAAGGAGCTCTGGAGCACCCCTCTGCACATAAATTAGCAGCTGATTGTTTCTGCTCCCCACTTTCTTTTCTTCTTGAATGAGACTGCGCACGTCTTCCCTAATCCCAGTAAAGTTACTGCAAAGCCTGTGGGAGAGAGATAAGGTGAGGAAGAGCTGGGGAATGCAGAGGGACTGTGCCTTTTCCTTTAATCTGACTCTACCAGCACCTGCCTAGGGAGGCCCGGAGGTCTCTTCAGGGCCTGTCCGGCTAGAAGCACACTTTTTCCATGTGCTCCAGCTACACTTACAGCTTCTACAACACCTACCTGGGCTATCTGGAGGCTGGTTGTCACTCACCGGGGCTATTCTTTATCCAAACCTTTTTTTTCTTTATTTCCAAAGATTTTTGTTTCATTATTTTGGGAACTGAAAATGCAGGAAAATCAAGACACAACTAAAACTCTTTATATTACATTTTACTGAAAAAAGAAATATTATAACCCAACTCCAATGTGAGGAATTTCTCATTTTCCTTCTTGGCTTTTGAAGCTACTGAGGTCATGTCTCTGATATCCTCCATCAGAGCTCTCTGCTGGCAACTGTACAGATCTAGTCTAGGTGACCACAAGGGACACCACGCTCTCCTGGTTTTGCTCACTCCTCATTCAACAACCTTGCTCAGTGTGACTCATTTTCTAAATCTTGTCTTTCTATCTTCTCTCAGCAAAATGTATCCCAGTAAAGAAATTTTAGACTTGGAGTCTAAAGACTGTTAGAATATGACTCTTAGGAAAGGGGCCCCCAAATTCCCTAAACAGATGCCCCTGAAGATAAGTGTCTGAAGGACTGTCACTGAAAGATTTTCAGGCTACCTCTGTGTCCCTGCAGGATAGGATTGGGGCCAATCAGTAGAAGCTCCAGGAGGCAGACTGTGACTTTTCTCACAGTCAGAGCTCTGAGTTGCCTCACAAGACAACTCCTGTCACCAAGAGCTTGCTAGAGCAGTGATTCCTTAGCTTAGCTGCCTATTAAAATCTCTGAAAAGTTTTAACAGATATACAGATACTCCAGACTCAGAGAATCAGATTCTGGGAGTCAGAAGCCAGAGCACAGAACCTGTGTCAGAGAGCGTAGATTTCAGATTATCGTCTCATGCTTACTAATTAGTCACTGAAACCTGGAGCTGCAGTTTTCTTGTTAGTCAAATAGTACTAACGATACCAACTTTACAGGACTGTTGCAAGCAGTGAGAATTAGTTATGTGCTCAATAATTTGTAATAGCTAATTCACATTCAGATGCTTCTGGGAATGAGTTAGAAGCCTGACAACATCGGTGGATTTATTAATGGCCCCCCAAAAAACAATGGGCCTATATCTGTCTAGGCTAATAACATATAATAAATGAGTTTTCAAGTCAGGTATGGCACTTTACAATTCACAAGGTATATTGATATACATTGTTTCATTTGGACCTTGGTTCTTACAACAACCATGAAGGGTGGGCTACATAATGTTATGTCAAGTTTACAGATAAGAAAACATTAGAAGGGTTAAGTAATTTGTCCAAAGTCCTACTGCTAGTTATCCAAAGGTCCTTAGATGAATACCTAGCCGGATACCGTCATATCGACTACCTGAAGCTTTGTTACCACTCAGTGGATTCAGAGGCAGACTTCTTGCCTTCTCAAGTAGAAAAAGGACTAGAAAATGTATTTTTGTGGTTCTTTTTGCCCCCCACTATCCTGCCTGGCACTATCTTGCATGCAGTGGGAGTCACTAAATGTATATAATTAGAATGGACTTATGGAATGGTTTGGGGGGAGAGCAGTGCTATTTCATCAGCATAACCCTCAACTTGAGACTTAAAACTTTTTCTCACCACTCTCAGTATCCCCAAGGCTTTTGGTCCTAAGGTTTGTTTAAATATCTTCTTTCTGAACTGCTTGCACTCGTTTTTTCTCAAAGCCTGCTAATTTTTGTATTGCAGTTTTCTAATTGTTCCCCATCCCCATAGGTATGTCCCCAGTACCCCTGCCATTCTTCTCCACTTCCCTGGTCAAGTGGAAGGACATGGAGTATACATGAGTTTGAACCTCCAATCTTATTTCAGTAGGTTAAGTAATTTGGGAAATGTTACTTACCATTGCTAAATGTCAGTTTTTTCATCTGTGAAATACAAGGAATACTTACATACCAAGGTTGTTGTGGGGATAAAGAGAGATAGTGGACCAGTGTGCCAGGCACATAGTCACTACACAGTAATTGTTGTTGGCCGTCTCTTCCCTCCAACTGCTGTCTTCTCCTTGCAAATTTTTCTAAGCTGCCACAACCACAAGAACATAATCCTCAAGTATAATGTTGATTTTGTCACCTATTTACTCATATCTTCTATTCAGCATCTCCTAAGCAATATTCCTCTCAAGTTCTAACTCTAATTCAACACTATCCAGTAGAAATTTTATGCATGCCACAAATGTGACTTATATATGTAATTTAAAAATCACCTAATATCTACATTAAAGCAAAGTGAAAATAAATGGCTAATTAATTTTGATGATTTAATTTAATTCAATATATCTGAAATATTATCATTTTCTATAAGAAACTTAAACAATTGAACAAGCAAAAAAAAACCCTATTAAAAATGGGCAAAGGTAAGAACAGACGTTTCTCAAAAGAAAGCATACAAGTAGCCAGCAAACATATGAAAAAATGTTCCACATCACTAATCATCAGAGAAATGCAAATCAAAACCACAATGAGATACCATCTTACACCAGTCAGAATGGCTATTACTAAAAAGTCAAAAAAACAACAACAGATGTTGGCAAGGCTATGGAGAAAGGAAATGCTTATACACTGTTGGTGGGAATGTAAATTTGTTCAGCCACTGTAGAAAGTGATCTCATTATCAACACAGTGATCTCATTATCGGGTATGTATTCAAAAGAAAATAAATCTACCAAAAAGACACATCCACTTGTGCATTCATTGCAACACTATTCACCATGGCAAAGACATGGAATCAACCATGGTACCCATCAACAGTAGTTGGTACATATACACCATGGAATACTATGTAACCATAAAAAAAGAATGAAATCGTGTCCTTTGCAGCAACATGAATGCAGCTAGAGACCATTATCCTTAGAAAATTAATGCAGAAACAGAAAACCATACACTGCATGTTCTCAGTTGTAAGTGGAAACTAAACATTAGATACTTGTGGACATAAAAATGGCAGCAATAAAGACTGGGGACTACTAGATGGCGCAGAGAGGGGAGGGAGACAAGGCTCAAAAAAACTAACTGTTGGGCATTATGCTCAGTACCTATGTGACAGGATCATTCATATTCCAAACCTCAGCATCATGCAATATACCCAGATAACTAATCTGCACATGTACCCACTGAATCTAGGATAAAAGTTGAATAAATACATGAAAATTATCATTTTAACATGTAATCACATAGAAATTACTAATTAGATATTTTACATTCTTTTTATGCTAAGTCTTCACATTCAGATGTGTGTTTTATACTTATAGCACATCTCAGTTCACACTAGCCACATCTCAAGTGCTCAGTGGCCACATGTACCTAGTCATTATTGCATCAGACAAAGCAGCCCAACTCTCAGTTTAACCTTCACTCATCAACTGCTCCTGTTTGCTAATGATTCTGATTTTCCGGGCTTATCAAATGCTTATCAAAACACTCATCTGCCTGGTTATTATCAAAAAGTCAAAAGGTAAATATTGGCAAAGGTGTGGAGAAAAGGGAATGCTTGTATCTTGTTGGTAGGAATGCAGATAGGTGCAGCCATTATGAAGAACAGTATGGAGGTTTCTAAAGAAACAAAAAATAGAACTACCCCATGATCCAACAACCCCTCTTCTGGTCAAATACTCAGAGGAAATGAGAAGTGGAGATATTCACCACTATACTTACAGGGAAAGCCCAGAGGAAAGGATCACCACTTTGTATCTGCACTCACATGTTCACTGCAGCATTATTCACAGTAGCCAGGATATGGACACAATCTGATTGTCCATCACCAGATGAATGGATAAAGAAACTGTTCTACATATATACAATGAAAAATTATTTATTCCTAAAAAATGGGATATTGCCATTTGCTACCACATGGATAAGTCTGGAGGACATTATGCTAAATGAAATAAGCCAAACACAGAAAAAAATTGCATAATCTCACTTATATGTGGAATCTTTAAAATCTCAAATATACAGACATAGAGGACAAAACAGTGGTTGCCACAGTAGGGGGTAGGAGAGGGAATGGGGAGATGTAGATTGGAGTATACAAAATAGCACATATGCAGGATGAACAAGTCTAGAGATCTAATGTAAAACATGAGCAGTATAGGTTATATAGGTATGGGATTTGTGCCAAATAAGTAGATTTTAGCTGCTTTTGCCACAGAAAGAAAAACAAAAACAAAAAAATGGGTAATTATTTGCGATAATGGATATGTGGCCAGGCATGGTGGCTCACACCTGTAATCCCAGCACTTTGGGAGTCCGAGGCAGGCAGATCACCTGAGGTCAGGAGCTCGTGACCAGCCTGACCAACATGGAGAAACCCCGTCTCTACTAAAAATACAAAAAAGTTAGCTGGGTGTGGTGGTGCATGCCTGTAATCCCAACTACTCAGGAGGCTGAGGAAGGAGAATCGCCTGAACCTGGGAGGTGGAGGTTGTGGTGAACCGAGATCGTGCCATTGCACTCCAGCCTGGGCAACAAGAACGAAACTCCATCTCAAAAAATAGATAAATAAATAAATAAATAGGTGTGTTATTTTGCTTCATTATAGTAACCTTTTTACTATCTCCATCTATTCCATAACATCACTTTGTACACCTTAAACATACACAGTAAAATTTATTTTAAAAGCACTCATCTGTAAAATTTTCCCTTTCTTACCTAAACAAATGCATACATCTTTTACCCGTTTGGAAGGCCCTCCCTCCTTCCTCTTATACTCTGCTACTTCAGAACCTTGAGTGTTGGACAGCTCCTCTGGGGACCATGCCTAACTCACTCCACCTGGGTGAGAGGCCACAAACTGAGAAGAGAGATCTATTGATTACAAGGTAAAAACTGATCTGGTGACAAGCAAGGGCTCTGAAGTGAGGCAGGCCTGGCTTTATGTTCATGCCTAGGCTCTGCCATTAGCTTTTCTCGATAAATAGGGGTGAAGGTGGGGCTGGGACCAGTAGCTATCAGTATTTTAAAAGCTCCTGGAATAGGCCATAATCATCAATAATAATAATCTAGTTTAGTCCAAGGAATCCACACTTGAGAAGGCCTTTTGATAGCATCTTTGCTTTTTGATAAGATCTTTCATAGATACCTTGAGGTTTCTGTTGTCTTATAACATTAAGGCATGTGGTTACAACTACATGTTGGCCTGTGGGTTTTAGTGCCATCCAAAGGCAGCCAGAGATCAAGGTGGCTATTGCTTATTCTTGCCAAATCCATCGGCCACATCAACACTGGTTCTGTTTTTATATTTAGGAATTGATATTTAATACTTTAGTCACCTTGTTTTTATATAACATCATCTTATTGCCTTGAAGGGCTATGTACATGGGAAGCTTTTTGTTAGGAAATTATTAAGTCCAAACCTGAGCAATTGTTATCTCCTCACCATGAAGTTAATCAATAATGTTCCCACAGTCTAGCAAGTGCTTTCTTTTCAAACAGTATCATTCTGAAGGAATAAGCATTGATAGACAGAAACCAGAAGAAAACCCAATAAAATATTTAATAGTTCATTTAATACCTTCTAAGTAAGTTATTCTTTGCTTTTTAAAAATAGAGGTAAGAGGCACTCAAGTTGCAAATTCTGGTTAGTCAAAGTAAAAAGTCTTCCAGGCTTCAGGAAAAAGCACTGACTACCACAAACCATGTTCTTGATAATATCATTATGAAATACTTTTTAGAAACTCTAGTATTCTTTCATAACTGATTTCACTGCGTGTGTGGGTGCATGTGAGAGAGAGAGAGAGAGAGAGAGAAAATAAACCTTGATGGTCCCTACTTTTGCAAATAGTAAACTCACTTTTTAGTATAGATAGGATGAGAAATATGTTTTTCTCACCCATTCTACATTGATGGCTGAGGCCTGTATAGGCCGAGCCCCTATAACAAAAGACAGATTAACAAGAGAAAAGCATACACATTTATTTAATACAAGTTTTACGTGGCATGGGAGACTTCATAAAGAAATAAAGACCCAAAGAAATGGATAAACCTGTGCATTTTCCATACTAGGTTCGGTGATGAAGTTGGTAGTCATGAAGAAATATGATTTAATTTTCATTAAAAGTGATCTATTGGTAATAAACTGGAAGGAATTTAGTAAGACTTGTTTATTCCAATTCCTCTCTGTGCTTTGTGTCTTTAGAAGTAAAGATGTTCTTTTCTTCTGAGTATAGGAAGGACACCTCTCAAATGAGGGCCTTATAACCTGCTTCGGGCCAGAAAAATTCTTCCTAAGTTTTATTACCTGCTTCAAGGGAGGAGGGAAGGTGAGAGTGACCTTCCTGCTTTTGCTGTTCTCTCAAATTCCAAGGTGTCCTATTTGGGGATACCATGTCCTAAATCCCATCAAGTAACACCTCTTTGTGTATGTATGCACCTAAGTCCACGTCTGTATATGGTGTACAACTTTTAGTTACTTCATTTACAGTTTTAAAAACTTTCCCAACACCCAAATAACCAAAGAGGAAAATGTAGTTACCACAGAGACTCCCTGATGAATCAGAGAGTAGTATCTGGACATACTGTCTCTACTTAATTCAGGAAACCTTACATTTAAAAGAAGAACAAATCATGTTCCAACCAACTGTAGATCATGAATTTCTACTGGCAAGAAGTGAAGACAGCTTTTATTTATCTTTTTAACTATGAAAGCAAATTAGCAAGTATCTCTATATTGAATCTATGAATAGGTCTAGATGGACTGGAAATTTCTCTTGAGCATGCTTGACTTAGAAAAACAAATACCATCCAAGGACAAAGTGGCTCAGTAGGGGTGGCTAAGGATAACAAAGGCATTTTGCATTTCCATTCGGGAATCCATATGAGGATGCTCTTAGAAATAGGAACTAAGAAAACTATATCTCTGGCTGCAGCCATGACATTTTCCAAAATAAAGGCAGTGCCATTTAAAAAAAGGCTGACCCTGATTTACTTTCACATGACTGGAATGAACTGCATGAACAATTCAAAAAGTCAGATCAGACTATTTGGTTCCTATCTTGATAAAAGGAAGATTAATGTTTATATCCAAAAGTTTCCTCATTGAGTCTCATCATATTTTTGTAATATGCTTCAGTGTACTTATGGGTCTGGAGTTTCTCCATTGCTGCCCGATGGGAATGAAGTAGCTTTTAAACAAAGACTTTTGCAAAGATACCATGAGAAAAACATATCCAGTTGAACACTGAACTGTCCTGCTGCTTATGGGAATTAACATAATGCTTAGGAATCAAGTGAATAAAACAACTGGAGGATGATACGCAAACAGCACTGTAGGGCAGAGACAGAGTTTCAAAATTGTGGAGGTAACCAGGGCTTTGTAAAATAAAGTTTGAATGCAGAACCTCAATTTTTATTGTTATTTTTATGACTGCTGCTTTTGTTCATGAGCAGCCAAGAGAAACTACTAGGAAAACACTCTAATTTTGACACTTTTAGTACTTTCATTATTTTTTTTTCTTGGAAAATACCTTCAAAAATTTGAGTAAAGGAAAAGAAAGAAAAAAATACGAAACTCCTTGGAAGTAGAATATTTCTGCAAACTACTTATTTTTAAATAGGCTTTCTTCCAAAAGGTGAAATTACAAATGAATGTAACTGAAAGGAAAAATATCTTTGCCTGACAAAATTGAAGCCTTCTTACCAGAAACTTTGGGTCCACTGTTACTAAGGTAACTCAATCAATGAAAGTCTGGGAAATATTCCTGAAATTATTAATGGAATATAGGAGGAGGAAAGAGGTTAGGTTTGGGGTGAGAAAAATTGAGAATCAAGGATTAAGTGGGCTGCTGACTACCCTCTCTTTTGCTTTTGCATTTCAAATAAGAATTTTCAGAACTTGTTGATTTGAAAAGATAAAGAAACTAATGAGATTCTGAGTGCTCAGGTGAAAAATATTTTATAGGATAATAATTGAGGTTTAATGTTATGGCAATTTTTGCTACTTCATCACTAGAAAAAATAAAGCTAGTGATAGCAGTTGTAGCCTGAATTTTAAAATCAAATTTATGATCATATTTTTCTGGCAACTTTATAAAATCTGTCATCAAATCTTATTGGTTTAATGATATGATACCTTGGGTTCTAAATTAAATGAGGACACAATAAATAACTACCTTTTTAATTAAAAAACAAATATAATGATGAATTTATAATGGGAAGAGACCAAGAAATACAAATTGTGCAGCACGTAACAAATAAATATGCTAACTTTAAGCTGAAGACTCCATAACAATGCTTTTTCACTTGTAATTTGTTCTATTGTACATGGAAGATACATATCCCAGAGGCCTGAAATGGTTTTGTCCAATCTGCAATTTCAGGAAAAATGAAAGGACAAGCAAACAAAAAGAAAACCCTAAAGATAGACTATATAGTGTTTGATTTTTTTTAACCATTGAGTTTCTAGCTCAAATTTAAAGTTTTTGTGGACTTTATTTGTTTATATTTGCATAGGCTTTAATTTTTGTGGAAGGGCCAAAAGAAAGTTATTGCACATGAGGCAAAGAAAGACAGACTTAACTAAAGGTGGTAAATGCTCTCATATTTCTATCAAATAATTTGAATATCTATATGTATCAGCTTTGTTATCAATATTTATTTTTATTTGAACAGCAAATGTTTCAGTAAGTTTTTATACATAAAAAATACTCTTTGGGAATTAAAACTATAGGAAATAGAGAAAAGAGAAAAGAAACTAAACTTATCATCAGTTTTGGCTTAAGTCAAATCAGTCTTCAGAGAAAATTGCTGTGTATTATAAAATTTTAAACAAAGTTAACATTCAGAAAATCTTGAGTCTAAAGAAAATACTGTTGTTTATTATAATGCAAATTTCTATTGTTATAGTGGATTTGTGTCATTCTCTCCTCAAAAAAATGTAAGTTATAAAAAAAGTACATTGACTTGATAATGATGAGCATCTTTATAATCCTGGACTTTTAATACCATATTTTTTATCTCATTTTATGGAACTTTGTATACTGTTAAAAAGGGTGTTACTAGCTAGAACCGCCTTGCATTTGTATAGCATCTTAGAAGTTATAAGCCAGGCGCGCGGTGGCTCACACCTGTAATCTCAGCACTTTGGGAGGCTGAGATGGAGGGATCACGAGGTCAGGAGATCAAGACCATCCTGGCTAACAAGGTGAAATCCCGTCTCTACTAAAAATACAAAAAAAAATTAGCCAGGCATGGTGGTGGGCGCCTGTAGACCCAGCTACTCAGGAGGCTGAGGCAGGAGAATGGTGTGAACCCGGGAGGCGGAGCTTGTAGTGAGCTGAAATCACGCCACTGCACTCCAGCGTGGGAGACAGAGCGAGACTCCATCTCAAAATAAAGAGAAGTTATGGCAGAAAGACATCCAAATGATCTGATTTCATACCCAAATACTCTGGAAAATACCTCTTTCTCCCTTCCTTTGTCTATAAAAGAAAATGTAGACCTTGCATGGATAGGACTTAAAGTGAGTGAGTAGTAAAATTGTAGCTTGAACTTGGGTCTTCTCACTCTAGTGACATGTTCATACACTACTCTGCAATATCTCCACTGAAACAATGCAATATTACTGTGGAAACTTACCAAAGGAAAAGAGAATACATCACCTATGTTTTCTTCTCCAGACAAAGGAAGGGAGAGAGACCTTAAAGTGTAGTGTAATTGACATTTTATGCAAATTTAGATTATGCAAATTTGAAATAGTGTGATATAAAATACTAAAATCACTGTATACACAAAATTTTATATAAAAATCTGTGTTTTTAGAAATCAGGAAACATATTATTTCTGAAGTAGAAAGCCAAGTGAATTATAAACTGTATTATGCTGTTACCAAATGGTAAAATAACTTATCCTTTGCCAAAATCATGTGAATCTTATCATTGTATGTATCAGAACTTTGGCAGATAATTCTGGTGACTATTTGACTCTTAGTGTGATGCTTACTATTATGAATGTATGTAGGCTTTTAATATACTATAATAAAGTTTCTAATTATTCATCAAATCATAGTGCTAGGGCAAAAAAAAAAAAGCCTCCAAAAATAACAACTTCGAGACAAAGGTTAGATATGCTAAAACACTTTAAAGAGAACTAGATAACTGCCATGAAACAATGAGCTGCTGATTTAGGAGAGGAGTGTGATAAATAAGAAATAATTTTGCACTGAAATATATAAAAGCATCATTGAAGGAAGAGGAGAGGGATAAGAGGAAGAGGAGGAGAATGAGAAGGAAGAAGGAAGAGAAAGAGGGAGGGAATGAGGGAAGAACTGAGACAATGGGGATGTAGATTGTTGTCCTCTGACATGCACTCTTCTTCTTTACACTTATTACTTTGGGAAAATTAGCCTTGGATTATTTAAATTATGTTTTATGCAAAGTCATTAATAACAAACCACTAACATAAAATAAGATTTCCCTTTCTAAATCAACGCACTCAGATTCAGCACTATGGATAGTTCACTCATGGACGATTCAATCATCATATGGTGTACTCAAGGTTGGAATGAAGCTCAGAGTTCTTCTGCTTCAAACGTTTTGGCAGGGAATCTATGGAATCGCCTTTAAAAGTGACTCAAGTGATCTAGCAATCTATAGGTCAATTAAGGCCTTTGAGTTTGCAAAGTATTTTTGTGTTTATAATTTTTTATTTTTATTTATTTTTTTAAGATGGAGTCTCACTCTGTCTCCCAGGCTGGAGTGCAGTGGTGTAATCTCAATTCACTGCAACCTCCACATCCCGAGTTCAAGCAATTCTTGCACCTTAGTCTCCCGAGTAGCTGGGACTACAGGTGTACAGCATAATGCCCCATTAAGTCTTTTTTTTTTTTTTTTTTTTTTGATAGAGACGGGGTTTCACCATGTTTCCCAAGCTGGTCTTGAACTCCTGACCTCAAATGATCCACCTGCCTCAGCCTCTCAAAGTCCTGGGATTACAGGTGTGAGCCACACCTGGCTTTTTCATTTTTTTAACTTTTGTTTTAAGTTCAGGAGTACATGTGCAGGTTTTTTTGTTTGTTTGTTTGTTTTTTTGTTTGTTTGTTTTTTTTACATAGACAAACTTGTGTCATGGGCATTTCTTATTTCATCACTGAGTTATTAAGCTTAGTACCCATTAGTTATTTTTCCCAATTCTCTGCTTCTTCCCACCCTCCAATCTCTAATAGGTCCCAGTGTGTGTTTTTCCCATCTCTGTGCCCATATGTTCTCATTATTTAGCTCCCACTTAATAAGTGAAAAGATGTGGCATTTGGTTTCCCGTTCCTGTGTTCATTTGCTAAGGATAAAGGCCTCCAGCTCCATCCATGTCCCTGAAAAGGATACAACCTCGTTCTTTTTATGGCTGCATAGTATTCCATAGTGTGTATGTACCACATGTTATTTATCCAGTCTATCATTGATGGGCATTTAGGTTGATTCCATGTCTCTGCTATTGTGAATAGTGCTGTAATGAACATACGCATGCATTTGTCTTTATAATAGAACAATTTATACTCCTTTGGGGATATACCTAGTAATTGTTGGGTGGAATGGTATTTCTGTCTTTAGGTATTTGAGGAATTGCCACACTATCTTCCACAATTGTTGAACTAATTTACATTCCCACCAACACTCTATAAATACTCCATTTTTTTTCACAACCTCACCAGCACCTGTTATTTTTTGACTTTTTTATAATAGCAATTCTGACTGGGGTGAGATGGTATCTCATTGTGGTTTTGATTTGCATTTCTCTAATGGTCAATGATGTTGAGCTTTTCTTCATATTCTCATTGGCCACATGTATGTCTTCTTTTGAAAACTGTCTATGTCTGCCAAATTTTTAATGGGGTTGTCTTTTTCTTGTAAATTTGTTTAAGTTCCTTAGAGATGCTGGATATTAGACCTTTGTCGGATGCATAGTTTACAAAAATTTTTCTCCCATTCTGTAGGTTGTCTGTTTACTCTGATGATAGTTTCTTTTGCTGTACAGAAGCTTTTTAATTAGATCTCATTTGTCAATTTTTGCTTTTGTTGCAATTGCTTTTAGCATCTTCATCATGAAATCTTTGTCCATGTCTATGATTTGAATGGTATTGCCTAGGTTGTCTTCAAGGAATTTTATAGTTTTGGGTTTTATATTTAAGTCATTAATCCTTCTTGAGTTAATTTTTGCATATGGTGTAAGGAAGGGGTCCAATTTCAATCTTCTGCATTTGGCTAGCCAGTTAACCCAGCAGCATTTATTGAACAGGGAATCCTTTCCCCATTTCTTGTTTTCATCAGGTTTGTCAAAGATCAGATAGTTGCAGGTGTGTAGCCTTATTTCTGGGCTCCCTATTCTGTTCCATTGGTCTATGTGGCTGTTTTTGTGTCAGTACCATGCTGTTTTGGTTACTTCAACTCTGTAGTATAGTTTGAAGTTGGGTAGTGTGATGCCTCTGGCTTTATACCTTTTGCTTAGGATTGTGTCAGCTGTTTGGGCTTTTGTTTTGTTTTGTTTTATATAAAGTTTAAAATAGATTTTTCTAGTTATATGAAGAATCTCAACAGTAGTTTAATAAGAATAGCATTGAATTTATAAATTGCTTTGGGCACTATGGCCATTTTAATGATATTGATTATTCATATCCACGAGCATGGAATGTTTTCCCATTCGTTTGTGTCATCTCTGATTTATCTGAGCCACATTTTGCAGTTCTCCTAATAGAGATCTTTCACCTTCCTAGTTAGGTGTATTCCCAGACATTTTATTCTTTTTGTGGCAATTGTGAATGGGGCTACATTCCTGTTTTGGCTCTTGACTTGACTGTTGCTCATGTATAGAAATGCTCGTGATTTTTGCACATTGATTTTGTATCCTGAGACTTTGCTGAACTTGTTTATCAGCTTAAGAAGCATTTAGGCTGAGACTATGGGGTTTTCTAGATATAGGATCATGTCATCTGCAAATTAGGATATTTTGACTTCCACTCTTCCTATTTGGATGTCTTTTATTTCTTTCTTTTGCCTGATTGTCCTGGCCAGGATGTCCAATACTATTTTGAATAGGAGCAGTGAGAAAGGGTATCTTTGTCTTGTGCCAGTTGTCAAAGGGAATGCTTCCAGCTTTTGCCCATTCAGTATGATGTTGGCTGTGGATTTGTTTATATGACTCTTATAATTCTGAGGTATGTTCCTTCAATAACGAGTTTATTGGGACTTTTTAACATGAATGAGTGTTGAATTTTATTGAAAGCATTTTCTACATATATTGAGATAATTATGTGGTTTTTGTCTTTAGCTCTGTTTATGTGATGAATCACATTTATTTATTTGTGTGTGTTGAACCAACCTTGCATCCCAGAAATAATGCCTACTTGATCATGGTGAACAAGTTGTTGATATGCTGATGGATTCTGTTTGCCAGTATTTTGCTGAGGATTTTTACATTGATATTCATCAAGAATATTGGCCTGAAGCTTTTTTTTCTGTATCTCTGGCAGGATTTGGTATAAGGATGATGCTGGCCTCCTAGAATGAGTTAGGGAGGAGCCCCTAGTCCTCAATATTTTGGAATAGTTTCAGTATGAATTGTACCAGCTCTTCTTTGTACATCTGGTGAAATTCAGCAGTGAATCCATCTGGTCCTGGGCTTTTTTTCTTTCTCTTTTTTCTTTTTTTTTTTTAGTTAGTAGACTATTTATTACTGCCTCAATTTCAGAGCTCATTATTGGTCTTTTCAGGGATTAAATGCATTCCTGTTTGAGTCTTGGGAGGGTGTGTATTAGTGTCTTCTCATGTTGCCAATAAAGACATACCCGACACTGGGTAATTTATAAAGGAAAGAAGTTTGACTCACAGTTCAGCATAGCTGGGGAGGCCTCACGAAACTTATAAGCACGGCAGAAGGGGAAGCAAGCATATTCTCCTTCACGTGGCAGCAGGAAGAATGAGTGGACAGTGGACTGGAATCCACTTATAAAACCTCATGAGAACTAACTCACTATCACAAGAACAGAATGGGGGAAACCGCACCCACCCCTGATTCAATTATTTCCACCTAGTCCCTCCCATAACATGTGGGGATCATGGGAACCACAATTAAAGATGAGATTTGGGTGGGGACACAGTCAAACCATATTATTCCCCTCCTGTCCCCTCCCAATTCTCCTGTCCTCATAATTCAAAACACAATTATGCCCTTCCAACAGTCCTCCAAAGCCTTAACTCATTCCAACATTAACTCAAAAGTCCAAGTCCAAAGTCTCATCTGAGACCAGGCAAGTCCCTTCTGTATATGAGCCTGTAAAATCAAAAGCAAGGTAGTTACTTCCTAGATACAATGCGGTACAGGCACTGGGTAAGTACGCCCATTCCAAATGGGAGAAATTGGCCAAAACAAAGGGCCTACAGGCCCCATGCAATTCTGAAATCCAATAAGGTAATTTTTAAAATTTAAAATTTAAAAATTTGGAATTTTTAAATTCCAAAATGATCTCTTTTAACTCCATCTCTCAAATCCATGTAATGCTGATTCAAGAGGTGGGCTCCCAGGGTTTTGAACAGTTCTGCCCATGTGGCTTTGAAAGGTACAATTCCCCTCCCAGCTGCCTTCACAGGCTAGTGTTGAGTGTCTGTGGCTTTTCCAGGTATACGGTGCAAGCTGTCAGTGGATCTACCATTCTGGGGTCTGGAGGATGGTGGGCTTCTTCTCACAGCTCCACTAGGAAGTGCCCCAGTGGGAACCCTGTGTTGTGGCTCCAACCCCAGATTTCCCTTCTGCACTGCCCTGGCAGAGGTTCTCCATGAGGGCTCCACCCTTGCAGCAGGTTCCTGCCTGGGCATCCAGGCATTTCTATACATCCTCTGAAATCTAGGCAGAGGTTCCCAAACCTCAATTCTTGTATGCTACACACTGCAGGACAAACACCACATGGAAGTTGCCAGGGCTTGGGGTTTGCACCCTCTGAAGCCACAGCCGTAGCTGTACCTTGGCCCCTTTTAGCCATGGCTGGGGCAGCTGGGATACAGGGAACCAAGTCCCCATGGCACAGAGCAGGGGAGGCCTGTACTCGGCTCAGGAAACCTTTTTTCCCTCCTAGGCCTCCAGGCCTATGAAGGGAGGGTCTGCCATTAAGGTCTCTGACATATCCTGGAGACATTTTACCCATTGTCTTGGTGATTAGCATTTGGCTCCTCGCTACTTATGCAAATTTCTGCATTAGGCTTGACTTTCTCCCCAGGAAGTGGGTTTTCTTTTCTACTGCCTCATCAGGCTGCAAATTTTCCAAACTTTTATGCTCTATCAACTCTTGAATGCCTTGCTGCTTATAAATTTCTTCCTCCAGATACCCTAAATCATCTCTCATAAATTCAATGTTCCACAGATCTCTAGGTCAGGGGTAAAAAATCTCTTTGCTATCACCAGTCTCTTTGCTAAATCACCAGTCTCTTTGCTAAAGCACACCAGGATTCACCTTTATTCCAGTTCCCAACAAGTTCCTCATCTCCATCCGAGACCATCTCAGCCTGGATTTCATTGTCTATATTGTTGTCAACATTTTGGTCAAAGTCATTCAATAAGTCTCTAGGAAGGTCCAAACTTTCCCACATCTTCCTGTCTTCTGAGCCCTCCAAGTCTCTAGGGAGTTCCAAACTTTCCCACATTTCCCTATCTTCTTCTGAGCCTTCCAAATGGTTCCAACTTCTGCCTGTTACCCAGTTCCAAAGTTGCTTCCACATTTTTTGGTATCATTATAGCAGCACCCCATTCTCCCAGCACCAATTTACTGTATTAGTCCTTGCTCACACTGCTAATAAAGACTCACCTGAGACTGGGTCATTTATAAGATAAGAGGTTTAATTGACTCACAGTTTAGCATGGCTGGGAGGCCTCAGGAAACTTACAATTGTGGTGGAAGGGGAAGTAAACATGTCCTTCTTCATATGGCAGCAGGAAGGAGAAGAATGAGTGCCCAGTGAAAGGGAAAGCCCCTTATAAAACCATAAGATCTCATGAGAACTAACTTACTATCATGAGAACAGGATGGGGGAAACCATCCTTATGATTCAATTATCTCCACCTGGCCCCTCCCATGACCTGTGGGGATCATGGGAACTACAATTCAAGATAAGGTTTGAGTGGGGACACAGCCAAACCATATCAGGTGAATGTGTACAGAAATTTACCCATTTCTTCTAGATTTTCTAGATTGTGTGCATAGAGGTGTTCATAATATTCTCTGATGGTTGTTTGTATTTCTGTGAGGTGACTGGTAATATCCCCCCCTTGTCATTTCTGATTGTGTTTATTTGAATCTTTTCTCTTTTCTTCTTTGTTATTCTAGCTAGAAGTCTGTCTATTTTATCAATTTTTTTTCAAAAAAATAAGCTCCTGGATTCTTTGATATTTTGAATGTGTTTTCATTTCTCAATCTTATTCAGTTCAGTTCTGATTTTTGTTATTTCTTATTTTCTGCTAGCTTTCAGATTTCTTTGCACTTGATTCTCTAGTTCTTTCAGTTGTGATATTAGGTTGTTAACTTGAGATCTTTCTAACTTTTTGATGTGTGCATTTTGTTCTATAAATTTCCCTTTTAACATCACCTTAGCTGTGTCCTGTAGATTCTGATATGTGGTATATTTGTTCTCAAAAGTAAATAATGATATTATTTACCAAAAAGTAAATTACTTTTACCAAACTACTTACCAAAAAGTAAACAATGAAATTCAGAAGGAAGTTATTCAATTTACTTGTAATTGCATGGTTTTGAGTGAATTTCTTAGTCTTGATTTGAATTTGATTGTGCTGTGGTCCAAGAGATTGTTAGTTATTATTTCAATTCTTCTACATTTGCTGAGGAGTATTTCACTTCTGAATGTGACCAATTTTAGAGTATGTGCCATGTGTTAATAAGAAGAATGTATATTCTGTTGTTTTGGGGTGAAGAGTTCTGTAGATATCTATTAGGTCCATTTGATCCAGGGCTGAGTTCAGGTCCTGAATACCTTTGTTGACTTTCTGTCTCAGTGATCTAATATTTTCAATGGGATGTTAAAGTATCCCATTATTATTGTGTGGAAGTCTAAGTCTCTTTGAAGGTCTCTAAGAATTTGCCTTATGAACCTGAGTGCTCCTGTGTTGGGTACATATATATTTAGGATAGTTAGATCTTCTTGTTGAATTGAACCCTTTACCATTATGTAATGCCCTTTTTGGTCTTTTTTGATCTTTGTTGGTCTAAAGTCTATTTTGTTAGAAACTAGAATTGCAACCCCTGCTTTTTTCTGTTTTCCATTTGCTTGGTATATTTTTTCTCCACACATTTCTTTTAAACCTATGTGTGTCATTGCATGTGAGATGGATTTCTTGAAGACAGCAGCCCAATGGGTCTTAGTTCTTTATCCAGCGTACCTCTCTATGCCTTTTAATTGAGCATTTAGCCCATTTATACTTAAGGTTATTATTGACATCTGTGGATTTGATCCTGTCATCATGTTAGCTGGTTATTTTGCAGACTTGTTTATGTGATTGCTTTACAGTACCACTGGTATGTGTCCTTCAGTGTGTTTTTGTAGTGGCTGGTAATGGTCTTTCCTTTCCATGTTTAGTGCTTCCTTCAGAAGCTCTTATAAGGCAGGTCCAGTGGTAACAAATTCCCTCAGCATTTGCTTGTCAGAAAAGAATCTTATTTCTCCTTCTCTTATGAAGCTTAGTTTAGCTGGATATGAAATTCTGAGTTAAAAGTTCTTGTTTTAAGAATGTTGAATATTGGTCCCCAATCTCTTCTGTCTTACAGGGTTTCAGCTAAGAGGTCTGCTGTTAGTCTGATGGGCTTCCCTTCCTAGGTGACCAGAACTTTCTCTCTAGCTGCCTTTAACATCTTTTCTTTCATTTAGATGTTGGAGAATCATGATTATGTGTCTTGGGGATGATCTTGTGAAGTAGCTTACTGGGGTTCTCTGTGTTTCCTGAATTTGAATGTTGGCTTGTCTAGCTAGTTTGGGGAAGTTCTCATGGAAAATATCCTGAAATAAGTCTTCCAAGTTGGTTCCATTCTCCCCATCTCTTTCAGGGACACCAACGAGTCATAGATTCATAACACCAAGAGTCACAGATTTGTATCTTTACATAATCCTATATTTTTTGGAGGTTTTCTTCATTCTTTTTCATTCTCTTTTCTCTATTCTTGTCTGCCTGTCTTATTTCAGAAAGCCAATCTTCACGCTATGAGAGTCTTTCCTCCACTTGGTCTATTCTGCTATGAATACTTGTGATTGCATCACTAAATTCTTGTGTTTTTTAGCCCTATCTGGTCAGTTACATTCTTATCTATACTGGTTATTTGTCTGCCAACTCCTGCATTGTTTTATCATAATTTTTAGTTTCAACATTGCATTGGGTTTCAACATACTCCTGTAGCTCAGTGAATTTCATTCCTATCTATATACTGAATTCTATTTTCTGTCATTTCAGCCATCTTAGCTCAGTTCAGAACCCTTGCCAAAGCAGTGATGCAGTTGTTTGGATGAAAGAAAGCACTCTGCATTTTTTAGTTTTCAGACTTCTTGTGCTGATTTGTTCTCATCTTTGTGGGCTTATCTACCTTCAATCTTTGAGGTTGCTGATTTTTGGATTTTTCTCTTTTATTCTATTTGATGACCTTGAAGATTTAATTGTGGTATAAGGTGGATTCAGCTGACTGACTTTGTCTCTGGGAGATTTTAGGGGGCCAACCCCCAGCTCCCAACTGCTAGACTGCATGCTCCAACTCTGGGGGACTCATATTCGGCCCCAACTTTATTATCTGGCTCTTCAAGGTTTGGAGTCCACTGTGCTGGGAGAGCCAAGGTGCAGCAGCTGCAGCAGAGTGCTAGCAGATGCAGGGCTGCCTGCCATCCTATGGGCATCCACCACACTGGTGGGGGCAATGCAACCAGGGGGTACAGAGGGCCCCTGCTGGAGCCTGTGTGTGCTGTTGCACTAGAAGTGGTGTTGACTTGGGGCAGGATGCTGACTAGCTCAGGCCTGGGTGCCTTCTCCATGCCCTGCAAGCAGGATCACTCAGGGCATAGAAGGATCCATTGTTGTCTGCACAGCGTTAGTGCAAAAGCAGGGCTCTGGTGGGGGTGGGGCTTGCTGGCTCTGTGCCAGCCAAGGCTCCCTGCAATGGTGGTTAGTGAGTGAAGGGGAGTGGACTGCACTCTTGCATCCTGATGGACAAAGTAATAAAAAACCCACCTGTGAAGACACACACCAGCAAAGTGACATGAGGAATTGATGTGGGCTTGGGGAAAGCTGCAGTATGGGGAGGGGGCATACAGGCTGGTGTGAGGCCATAGGGGCTGGCTCACTGGAGCTCTCTGCCAGTCAGGTAAGGTCTGCCAGTGCAGAAGCTATGGTGTGGGCCCCCCAGGCACCCAAAACTGCTCTGTAAACTGGCATGACCAAGCTGGGGCCCTGGGAGAGGCCAGGAGACCAAGGGGTGCTCAGGTCAGTCCAGCCCCATCTGATGTCCAAGACCACCCTGTGGAGATCAGAACTGACAATTCCCCTAGGGCTAAAGTCTCCTATGAGAGCAATTTGAGCTTAGGGGGATGGCTGTCCCTGACCATGCTCCACTACAGACGCTCCTGCACCAAACCCTCTGGGCTTCACATCAGCTGGCTTGCCATCCCACCACTTCCCTAGGCAGCTCTTGCTGCTACATCAAGTGTCATATGGTGGTCGAGGGTTCCCCTTCTGCCGGGGTTCTAGAGGCCTGTGGCAAGAAAGAGTTGCTCCTTGCCAATTGAACTCACCAATTCCCCTGGAGCTGTTGTGGTTCAAAAATGAGTCCCAGTGTGCGATGGCCCATGCAAGGTCAGTGCCTTTCCTCTGAAGATCTGAAAGTTCTGGCCTTTTTCCAGCAGCTCTAGGCATCTATCCAAGCCAGTATTACCAAGATGACTGAGAGTTCTTGACTCAGGCCTACAGAAGACACTCACTTTGCCTCTTTTCATTTTCAAAATAATTCTGTGCAGATATAATTACATTAATTTTACAATGCAAATATTAATGCCCATGTTAGTTGCTTATGGATACTAAACTAGCTAAAAAAAGACCAGATCTCCTCACAATCAATTCAGTACTTATCTCCTACCAACTAAATAATTCCACTTCACTGTCTAAAACATTTATAGGATTTCTTTAAAATTCCATTTTAAGCCTAAAGGCTTAATAAAGTACACATATATTTTGGAAAGTATATACACAAGCTCTCTTATAGCCTCCTATCCTTACCAGGGAGGTAAATTAAATCCCTGGACCACTGGAACTTAGATTCAGTGAAAGGAGTTTTCAGGCCATACAGTGATATTGGGCTAGCCCAATGCCCTTCTTTCTCAAAAGGAAAACAAGCCCAAGAAGGTGAAAAGATATGCTCTGGGTCCTCACATGGCCATTTCCTTACAGAAAATAAGAATTCTAAATATCCTCCCATGACTAATATGACTGAGATTTAGGAAGAGATCTGAGAAGATACTTGCAACATATATTACTCGTGACATAGAAACAAGAGCTCACTACTTTTTCCAACCAACTCATCCCCAATCACCAATATCTTTTTCATGAGTAGTGTAAAAAAAAAAAAAACCAACAACAAGAAATTGTTGATGCTTTAAACTACTCTTCAGAGTTTTAAAGCTATAGAGAGAATGGATATTAGCCCTTTGTCAGATGAGTAGATTGCAAAAATTTTCTCCCATTCTGTAGGTTGCCTGTTCACTCTGATGGTGGTTTATTTTGCTGTGCAGAAGCTCTCTAGTTTAATTAGATCCCGTTTGTCAATTTTGGCTTTTGTTGCCATTGCTTTTGGTGTTTTAGACATGAAGTCCTTGCCCATGCCTATGTCCTGAATGGTATTGCCTAGGTTTTCTTCTAGGGTTTTTATGGTTTTAGGTCTAACATTTAAGTCTTTAATCCATCTTGAATTAATTGTTGTTTAAGGTGTAAGAAAGGGATCCAGTTTCAGCTTTCTACATATGGCTAGCCAGTTTTCCCAGCACCATTTGTTAAATAGGGAATCCTTTCCCCATTGCTTGTTTTTGTCAGGTTTGTCAAAGATCAGATAGCTGTAGATGTGTGGTATTATTTCTGAGGGCTCTGTTCTGTTCCATTGGTCTGTATCTCTGTTTTGGTACCAGTACCATGCTGTTTCGGTTACTGTAGCCTTGTAGTATAGTTTGAAGTCAGGTAGTGTGATGCCTCTAGCTTTGTTCTTTTTGCTTAGGATTGACTTGGCAATGCGGGCTCTTCTTTGGTTTCATATGAACTTTAAAGTAGTTTTTTCCAATTCTGTGAAGAAAGTCATTGGTCATTGGTAGCTTGATGGGGATGGCATTAGGCTAATATCCAGAATCTACAAAGAACTCAAACAAATTTACAAGAAAAAAGCAAATAACCCCATCAAAAAGTGGATGAAGGATATGAACAGACACTTCTCAAAAGAAGACATTTATGCAGCCAACAGACACATGAAAAAATGCTCATCATCACTGGCCATCAGAGAAATGCAAATCAAAACCACAATGAGATACCATCTCACACCAGTTAGAATGGAAATCATTAAAAAGTCAGGAAACAACAGGTGCTGTAGAGGATGTGGCGAAATAGGAACACTTTTACACTGTTGGTGGGACTGTAAACTAGTTCAACCATTGTGGAAGACAGTGTGGTGATTCCTCAGGGATCTAGAATTAGAAATACCATTTGACCCAGCCATACCATTACAATTTTGGGTATACTGGGTATATACCCAAAGGAATATAAATCATGCTGCTATAAAGACACATGCACATGTACGTTTATTGCGGCACTACTCACAATAGCAAAGACTTGGAACCAACCCAAATGTCCATCAATGATAGACTGGATTAAGAAAATGTGGCACATATACACCATGGAATACTATGCAGCCATAAAAAAGGATGAGTTCATGTCCTTTGTAGGGACATGGATGAAGCTGGAAACTATCATTCTCAGCAAACTATCACAAGGACAAAAAACCAAACACCACATGTTCTCACTCATAGGTGGGAATTGAACAATGAGAACACTTGGACACAGAAAGGGGAACATCACACACTAGGGCCTGTTGTGGGGTGGGGGGAGGGAGGAGGGATAGCGTTAGGAGATATACCTAATGTAAATGACAAGTTAATGGGTGCAGCACACCAACATGGCACATGTATACATATGTAACAAACCTGCACGTTGTGCACATGTACCCTAGAACTTAAAAAGTATAATAAATATATATATTAAAAATAAAGAAATAAATAAAAATAAATAAATAAAGCTAATGAGAGAATTTGCCTGGTTGAGTGTGAAACTGAGCCCCACTGAGCTGTATTACAAGAGCCAAAGGTCCTCCCCTACAGGATTTTACTGTGACTGCCTATCTAAACTCACTTAATTAATGACACTTACATTCTATGTAGACTTTTCAAGCAAAAATAAATTTCATCTAATGATTTTTTTAAAGCTCCAATAGCATTCACATCTACACAACTATCAGTGCTAAAAAACTGTTAATCAAGGGATATGAACCGAGTCTGAGACCATCACTGTCAAATCTTTGTTCATGGAAGCAGGTGGAGTTAGGGCAGATACGTCAGACATTCTTCCTTACTAAAAGCATCTAGTCCCACTGCCTGATACAAAGTGAGTTCTTAACAATTTTTCCTTTACTTCTGCTTAAGTAGCTTTATCCTACCTGCTTCCTGCAACTTTATCATCATGTATGTAGTAATGGGCTTGTTGGTAGGGATGTATCTTCAGGCCAAGGAAAGGTTGGGAGACAAGAGGAGAAGGATGAAGATTAGTTATGTAGTTAATTGTACAGATAGCCTTATTCCCTTAAAGTTTTAAGATAGTCAAGAAAAATATTTGAAGGATGATTAATATTAACAGGAGAAAAGGGAAAGAGAATCAGTAAATAAACAAAAAAGAGAGAGATGATGACAATGACCACGAGTTCTTGACCAATAATATTAATAACCATCTATTCAGGGGCTCCTATTTGCTAAGTGCTGAATACATTCTTATCTCTATCAGGTACTCATAGACTCATTTTGCAAGAGAGAAAAGGGGTTGAGTGGAGGGCCACAGAACTGGAATGTTTTTGGAGTTGGGATTTGCCTGCATGCTTTCCACCATTCCATTATTCCCAAGGCTTTTTAGAAAAACAGAAGTGGCTAGATAAAGGGGAGAAAAAAGGAAAAGGAAGGTATTTAGTTCTCCATTTGTACTCCTCTGGCCTCCTGCTGGTCATTTCAGTCAGGGGATGATATGGAGACCCTGGTAAGTCCCATTCAGGCGCCCACCCCCCCCAAAAAAAGTAGCTGTTCATGTTAATTATTCATGTTGAAATTGATAAAGAAACCAAGGGTTTTAATCACAGCAAAGAGAAACTGTTATTCTTTAGCTAACAGTACTCAGCTAATGCTGGACCAAAATTATAGGAAAATATATATAGCATAAATGAGTCATAAAAACTTTGAGAGTCACATGAATGTATGAACATTCTCCACAGGCCTTGTTTATGTAATCATGTATCTACTTACATGGGTGTGTTTATCTTAGCTTTTCCATGTGGAACATTGCTTGCTGTAGACCCAATCTCTTTCTAAACGGTGAGTAATCAAAAGGAATTCATCTGTGAGTAACTTCACACATTTATTATAAGATGTTAGAGTGAGGAATAAGGTGGTTTAAATGATAGCATAAAGTAACACAATTCCCAGAGTTTTAAGTCCAGAAAAAATTCAGGAGTCAGGTCTGTGGTGAATCTCTCAAGCAATAAAGAAAATGCTTTCATTTATAGACCAATTAACATCAGAACTTGGAGAAAGGAATCATTTCACTTTGTAATGCTGGAATTTGAAAGATATGGCATTAGTAATTGACAAAGTCTTTTTATGTTTAATTTTATTTAAAATCTCCATCTTCCAGGGAAAACAACCAGGTTTCAAGTGTCATTGTAAAAATTGACATGCCCTATGTTTGATTTGCTATGTAAATCACACTCCCAAACAAACATTTTCTGACAGTTCAAACTAATCGTGGCAGCTCCCAAGCAGAGAGGTCAACTAATAAGAGATAGTCTCTTCCCTTTTTTACACTAGCTGTAAAATATTCTGGGTATCACCCCTGCACACATTCCAAACCTAGAAGCATACTGTGTGTTTCAAATTTATCTAGACTTAGATATCTGTCTAGATATGGTAGTCATTAGCCAAACAAGGCTAAATTAATTAAATACAACAAAATTAAGAATGCCATATTCCTGTCTCACTAGCCATATTTCAAGTGTTCAATTGTCATATGGGGCTAGTGGCTATTGTATTTATCGGCACATGGTTATAGAATATTTCTATCATTGCAAAAAAAATTTTCTTCATCAGTGCTTCTCTAGACAAGTATCTTCCCTTCACAAAGATGGAAATCTGTTTTTAAAGATATCTTGTTGGAAGGGAGAACAGGAAAGCAATCACCTTACTTCCTCTCCTACAATTTAAGAACATGAGACTCAAGAGGTTAACTGGCTTTGTCAAACTCAACACCAGTTAATGAGAGAACCAAGACTGAACGAAGTCCACCTTTCTTTCATCATGCTCATTCCCAGGCTATTCACAGGGTCGTTTCATTAAATGCTATGAATAAATGGTATATTTGAGTGGCCAAGATATTTTCCAACCATCTTCAGTTCCTGACTCCTATAAGATGAAATTTTCACAAGTCTCCAGGCTCTTTCATTTCTATTTCTACTTCTCTAGATATATACCACCACCACCACTATCATCCTTTCCTCCTCTTCAAACTCAAATCCAAGTTAGCGTAAACTCTTCTGTAAGCTCCTTTCTAGGGTTTTCTAAGCCAAAAACCCAGGCTCTCTCCCATAAATCCATGGTTCCAGATCTCATGCTCCCAACCCCAATCCTCAAGCTGGTAGCCTAAAGCAGTCATATCCTGGGAACCTGCCCACCGACTACATCCCTATACAGCCTTCTGGTAGCTTCACCTCAGACTTTTGATCAGAGGCCTATTCTGAGTCCCTGAACAGTATCGATGGAGGAGTGATTCCTTGGACAATTTTCTAGGTGGTCACTTCCTATCCCAAGCAGCAAAGAAGGGAATGAATTTCAGGCCTGTGAAAACCATGCTGCCACTGTGCAGCAGCTTCTTGGGGGTAAGAGATAATATCCTCACTTGTCTCTTAGGTCATTCCATAGGCTAAAGCTGGCCTAGCCAAGAACTTGTATCAGGTACTGTGAAATTATGAAAAGTTGTTTCATTGTCTACCTTCAAGTAATATAAACGAGAGAGTAGGTTTTATTTTCATAAAATTAAAGATTACAGAAATGTTGTTCAAATTAGAGCTTAATCACACAGGAAAGAATGCTTAAAAATAAGTTCCAGATACATACACACTCCAGAAGGGTTACGATGTTTGTATTTTGGGAAAAACTTAAAAAAAGAATGCTTTTTATAGTTGTCTGTAATGGCCTTTTCTTTGCCAACAAAACTTTTAAAAATTATTGTTATTCATTCCTATGCTTTTGAACTGTAATTTGTATTCAGCATATCTGAAATAATCATAGTTAAAAGGAAATACCAAAATTGGAGTCAAAGCCGTCTCCACCGGGAAACAGAATGCCAAATACCCTGGAGTCGGTGGCAGGAGAAATAAAACCCCATCTCCTTCAGCCAAAAACATTACATAGAAACATAGACATGGAAGCAGAGGAGGAAAGGCACAAATGTAGAAGACACACTTTGGCCTTCATTCTATGAAGCTCCTGCTTCTACCACCCACACATCAGACCAAGACACACCTTTAAATGTGTAGGGAGGGAGGGGGAAATTTTGTCTTGTCAGAGTTCACAGTCAGTTGCCCAAGGCTGAACATGAATAACCACTCCAAGACATGCACTGATGACCCATATTTCCTGCCTTTGGTGTCAGCAACCAGAGGCAGAAGGTATTTATTTGCCTACTTCTCAAATTACCAGCTGCTTGATCTTCCACAAAGTACTTAGTCTTGAAGATTCGTGATTCTATTTGTAGCAAGGTCATGATAATACTAAGCTAATAGGAATTTTATAATAATTAAATGAGATAATGTATGCAGAACGCCTGGCACAGGGAGGACCTCCCCACACAACAGCTGACGTTCCTTTGTGCAATTATATGCCCTTGACAAAGGTAAGGTGGCATTAGCAACCCTCACCATCTAGTCTTTGATTGTGTAGAAACAACCACATTTGGAGCATTTAGAAGGTCCACACTATTTCCCAATGGGTGCAGATGAAATTTGACTAGACACAATGTCTGGCCTTGTACCCCTTTCTAATCTCAAAACTTTCAACTCTCAATCCAAGCCAGCACTACTGAGCCCTCAGGAACTTCATAAAAAAGAAGAAGTCATTCTTTCCCAGTTTGTAATCCCTCTGCCAGGCCCCAACTTTATCCCTTGTTGATTAAGAACAGCTCTCTCTGCACCCCAGACCCTACCCAACTCTAATATAACTTGCTATCTGCACGTTCCCAAATCCCCAGTTTTTGCAAGTGCGCATTATAGTCCACACCAATGTTTCTGTGCCTTCAGGAAAACACCAGACTCCTCTACCAAAGAAGCTTTACAGTTAGCTTGACTTATTTACCATATCAACACAAAACGCAGCCATCAGAGGACTCACAGAAAGAATACAAATACCTAATGTGGATGACCGGTTGATGGGTGCAGCAAACCACCATGGCACATGTATATCCTATGTAACAATCCTGCACGTTCTGCACAAGTATCCCAGAACTTAAAGTGTAATAAATATATATACATATACAGAAATAAAAGAATACTTAGTCCCTTTCATTTGCAAGTGCAAGTGGAGACAGAAGGAGAAAGGCCTAAGGGAGGATATGAGTGGCAAGTAATACTTATTTTCAGGGTCAAATTTCAGGGCCTCTGGTATAAACCTTTAGGTGAGTTGAGTGGAACAGAGACATCTGCTACTTACCAGCTGTGAGACATTGGGTAAATTAATTAAATATTTTTATCATTAGTTTTCTCATCTGTGTAAAGAAGAGAAAAGTAGCTCTCAGAGTTGTTGGGATGGTTAAATGAGATAAAACATTCTAAATAAATGAGAGCAATTACTGTCAGTATCTGTATGCCAGCACTACTACTTGGAAAAATCAGAAGTATTGCTACTGTTGCAGTTGGTACTCTGAAGTGCCATGCTTTTGGCAGGGGTAGAGATAACAAGGATAAGAACCTCACAACTCCTCTCAGATACTTGTGCCAATTTTGCAGTAAAGATGATCAGGATCAAGTGGTGATTACCTCACAGTAATTCTGCACTTGGCGGCTCATTAAAATCATCTGAGAGCTTTGAAAATTCCTGATGCCCAGATGATACCCTGTGCCAATTCTCAGAATCTCTGGGAGGAGAACCCAGGCATAAGTAATTTTTAAAGGCGATGCTAATATGCAGCCAAGAGTGAAAACTGTTAAAATCATTAAATGGGAGCCATTAGACTGAGGTGATTCTCGCACCCTGGGTTCCTACCTAAGCAAATAGAAACCTAGCTCAGATTCATTTCCTGTAAGGGGCTAATTTAAAAGAAAACAAAACTTCAGCTCAGCCAATCATAGAAGGCCAACTAACCACTAGTTACAGGGTCTTGAACTTCCCACCAGGACAGTCCAAATAAGGCAGTTGCTCAAACTTTAACCAATCGAATAATTTATTTGCTCTACTTCCACATTCAACCTATTCAATCCTTCCCTTTGTGCCTCTTGGACACAGCCCTAAATCACTTCCAGTTTGGAGCTGACTGATTCATGAATTGCTATCTGCTCAAATAAACTCTTTAAAATGTTAACATGCCAAAGTTTATCTTTTAAGAGAACCATAGTTTCAGTGTCTGCCTTAGGAGGATAATCCTCTTATTGGGGTTTCTAGGGCTTTCTGTTTGTAGCTCTATTATCATACCTGCCCCCTTCTAGGTAATCATTTTTAAGTGTGCTCCAGTGAATGCATATACCCTCACAAGACTGCTCAAGAACAGGGACCATGGTTTATTCATCTTTGTACCACTAGTGGTGGTAATACGTAATAATGATAATGGTGATGGAAGCCAACTTTCATGGAGCACTAGCTCTCTGTGCCTGGCACTGGGCTATGCTGTTAAAAAACCTTCTCTCATTTAATTCTCTCAACAACCTGTGGGGTAAAATGCTATTGTTTACCTCGTTTTACACCTGAGGAAACTGAGGCACTGACAGTGCATAAAACGTGCTCAAAGCTATACTGGTAGTCTGATGGCAGAGCTTATACACTTTTTCATTAAGTTATAGAAACCTCCATATCATAGTGTGGACTTAGAGTGGGACTTTACCAACAAAAATAACAATAGTAGCAATAGCATCACCTACAACTTATTGAGAGCTCCCTCTATACCATGAGCTATGTTGATCCCTTTACCTACTTTATTTCATTTAATTCTCACCAAAAAAAAGGCCCTATAACACAGTTCCTATTATTATTCCCTTTTACAAAGAGGATATTGAAGCTTAGTAAGAGGTTAAATAACTTCAAATGTGGTCATTCAGACAGATAGATTCGAACTTAAGTGTGTCTGATTTCTGTCTCTTAATTACTAAACAATACAGCATGCATTTGTTAATTTACCAATGGGTGAGTGAAAGAACAAATGAATGAATGAATGAGCGAATGAATAAATAATACTCTAAAGTCTGTTTCTAGCTTTACCTTCTTTATCAACATTCCCAGCAAGCATTTCTGGTTTATAAGAAGCTTAACTCCTCTTATAGGTTAAAGGAGGAAAAAATAGCAGTGTACTAGCTCTATTTAGGGGAAGAAGAAGGGAAAATCAACATGAAGAAAATGAGTCTCTGCAAATTCCCAAAGATTTGGAGCCAAAGCCAATTTGTTAGTTTGCAAATGAAAACGTTGTCTCCACTTTTCACTACTCTGTTTCATGCCTTTAAAATTCAAACAGGAGGATTAACATCTGCTATGTGTATTGGAATATCAAGAGGGCTGTGAACGCGAAACAGAAAATGTACTGGATATTTTCAAATGTTTCCGGTTGCCAGGCAACAGTCTTCCTGCTTTCCAAGCATTGTGGCTAAATCACCTGGGCTTCAGCTCTAGGGAAGTCTTGAATTAAACTTCTAGCTGTAGGCTATGGCAAAGTATTGAAACAGAACCATAGAAGATGGCATTTAATTTTACACTGGTTTTCTGAGATTGTCACTAGCAGCAGTCACTGTCAGTGCTAGGTCAATAGCAAAAGACGGGTTAACAAAATATGGATTTTTTAAGACTGTTTTTTATACAGTATGATTCCCTAACTCAAACTTCAGAAAGGGCACATCTGAAATGGCAAAAAGTATAAATTGCAGAATATTTCGCAGAATGGAATTTTGTTCATTCGGTTAAGTTCAGTGACTTCAAATGAACTCACAAAATTTTCAAGTAGAAATTTTGTTTTAGTGGAAGTTGAGAATTTTTTTTAAATTAACACATTAAGACACCAGTTTAAGCAATCCTGGTATTTGTTTCCCAGTCTCCCCCAGATTTTATTCGTACTGCTCATTTAAGCCATTCCACATACATCTTGTTTCATCTCCACTACAATTCTGGGAGAAAAATATTTTCACTGATTTTACAGATAAAGCAGCTGAGATTGTATGGATAAGGTCCCTGTGTAGAATACAGTTAGGGTCCAAAAACTTTCAGAGGAGCCCAGGATCAAAAGCAATTTCTACCGAGCACTTAAGTCTCAGTCTAAGTTCTGGAAATGCACATTTACCTTCTCTGAACTCTGAAGCTCCTGTGTGTACCTATCCATTCAGATAACCTCCCATCCCTGGCAGGTAGCCTCCAGGGACCTGAAGTAATATAGTTAACCAAAAATTAACTGTATTAATTTAGTTAATATAAAGTGGGTTTTTTTTCCCTACCACTGGCAGGAGGAATCCAAGGCATGAACTAAATGGCACCCTCAAGCCACTGGAGTCAAGCAGGGGCTCACTTCAGCTCATTCTCAGAGCAAGGCCTTCTCAGGGCCCAGAGGTATATTCACTTCTGAACTTCCCTTGAGGTTTTTTTTTTTCTTTCCCTATTGTAAGAAAATACTACCTTGAACTACCCATATTGAAACCGGGGGAAGGAATGCAGGGCAGTCTAGGACTTTGGAGAGAACCTTATTGGGAAGACACAATTCTCAGGTGCCTTATTCCAAGCCTCAGATCTCAATAATCCTAAATTCTAGATTTGCATGCCAGCTAGAAGAAACCATACTTGTGTTTCTCCTCCCCAACCTATATGAACCCTTGTTTATAGAGGGCTATAACTAAGCCCAAGGCCTGGAGGCAGGTTGTTTTCAGAGGTTCCCCCCACTCATATGTGTATGTGTGAGCGTGAGTGCGTGTGCGTGTCTGTGTGTATAGGAGGGAGGCCAAAGAAAAGCCATTATGCAGATGAAAACCATTTAAAACATTCAAATTCTCCCTAGTACTAAATGGGGTAGAAAGCACTTTGAAAGTTCTCCTTGAGGCTCTTATTAATTTTATTTTAACATTAAACCTCCTTATAGTATTGATATTTTACTTCAGCCTCCTGATCTGAGGTCCTTCTATTGCTTCTTCTGTTACATCCATTATGCATGCATTTATTTATCCAACCCACATTTAATATTTGCTGAGTGCCTACTATACAGAAGGAGCTGGAGACACGGGGCTGAATTAGATGGACATGGGTTCTGCCCTCAAGGAGATTCCTGTTAAGGGGACATTAACTGAGTGCTTGCTCTGTTCCAGGAACTATACCTATCCCTTTATATAAATAGTTTATTAAGTTTTCTTTGCATCAATTCTCACAAAAATCACCTGAGGTAGACATTATGATTAATATTCTTTTTACAGTTGAGAAAAACTGATGAGAAAATGGCACTTGCCAATAGTGAGTCAAACTTCAAGCCAGGGTATTGCAGAGCACAAACTCTTTACCACTATGCCATACTGCATTTATTTTAATTGTGCATATTTGCGAATATTTCAGTTATAAAGATTAAATATCACAGTACAAGTAAAAAAATCTTAATATTGTGCCTGGCATTTGGTCTGCAGCAATTTGCTTTTATTCTTGCATCCTGCACGGAGAGAACTTAACTAATCCTGAGCTTGCAAAACTTCTGCCATACCCATCACCCCTTAATATAGCTCCAGACAATCATTGTGGCCTTGTGCTGTCTCCCATCAAGACAGATTTCTACCTATTCTTTAGGAACCAAGAGACAAGATTTGGTCATAAGACACTAAGAATGCAGGATAAGAACCAACTTATCCTGAATTAAATTTACTTGGGACTGGGAGCAGTCTCAGCCAGTAAAGCCACTTTCTATACGAAATCCAGAGAAAACAGAGTCTTCAGAACAGCCCAAAAGCCCCAGTTAAAATTAAATTCAGGCTAAACATCATTTCCACCAACATCTCTGGCCAGCCAGAAGAAATAAAATAAAACTTCCTTTAATATTCTCCACTTACTGAGAATTTTCTATGTGCTAGGCTTAATGTAGTGCAGAAAGGACTGGTTTTGGATAAGGTGACCTCCTTTCAAATTATGTTGTTTCCTTGGAAAATTATGTAATTTCTCTGAACTTCTGATTCCACATCTGTGGAGTGGAAAGTGTAAAATGCTGTGTTGTTATGAGGATTAACTAAAATCACTTATCTTGTCTCCGATGACATGCAACAAATGTTGGTTCCCTCAGTTCCATCCTCTCTCCATCAGACAAAATGTTTGCTGCTGTCACTCTGACAAGGGAGTATTCAATTCTGTATTTTCTACTTTGATGTTGTTAGTTTAATCCTTATATTGTGACACCTAAGTTTGAAAAGATCTCTACCTTAGCATGCCTGTTCAAACCAGGAGATTAATAGTGTACTGGTAGCTCCATACCACTTTTTTCCCAATAGAAAATAACAAGAGTAACATATTTTCTAGGGGGCCTAACCACCTACATGCCGTAATCGGTAGATGTTGTATATAATGGGAGGAACTTGGAACTGATTAGAAATTTACCTGTTATTCTGGACACCTATCCCAAGATATTCCCTGAATATTGTTCAGTTCATAGTGCATACAGTCTAGTTGAAGGAGGTTGCAGTCATGTGAATAAGCGTGGGGTTACATTGACTCGACAAATATTTATTGAATGTTTCCTAGGTGCCAGCCAGGAGTCTGGGTGCTGAAGATGTTGAATGAGGCAGAGTTCTGGCTCTTGTAGCATGTCACTCCAGTGAAAAAATTCTGCCAGTGATAGCTGACATTTATTAAATGCACACTGTATGTGAGGCACTGCAATATTAGTTGTGGTCGATGTGTGTTATTTTCTTAGGAACCCTACAAGCATTTGCGGCTTCTATTATCTTCACTTTACAGATGGGGAACCTAAGCACAGAGAGGTCAGTTAACTTGCCCAAGGTCGTACACATGATAAATATCAAAGCCAGGATTCAGACGGACTCCAGAGACTTCTGCCTCAATCACAGTGCAAACTGCCTTTCTATATAATCTGGAGTTTTGAGTGGTATTTTGTATTATTCAAAGAGATTTTATATTTTATTTTGTGAACTTCGTAACACATATGTGAATTGGGAATACTAGGTGTTACAAGTCACCATTTTAAAAACTAAAACTAGATAGAAAGTTAAAACAACTGGCAAACTCATAGCCCTAGTCCGTAGGGGATGGAAACAAGAACCCAGGTTTCTCCTACTTTTCGTCTTTAGTATTCCTCTTGCTACATATACATACACATTTAGTTGGGAAAAGAGGGGAAGAGGCTGTTCAAATATGAAATGGGCTGAGAGATCTTATACCATGCTCGGTCTCCTCCCATAAAATAAGGTTAAAACTGTGGCTTTGGATCAGTTACTGTAAGGACTGATAAAGCATGTATAGTGATTAGCATGTAATGATTACTTTGTAAATGTTAGAGCCTCTTCATCCTGTGGTTACAGATTCATGTTTTTATTCTTTCACGCTGGATGTGGGCAAATACTCAGAAAAATTGCATTTCATTCTTGGGAAATTTCTGAACAGTCAAATCACTGTTAATTACAATACAAAACCAGCTCTGTAAAGCTGGTCCACATGAATGTTTAATGGGCAGACAAAATAAGAAAAATAATGTTGTAGCTGAAAATTAATAGAAAGATTTACCTACTCCTGAAGTCACCCACTCCTAGAGCAAAAATGTTTCTTAGAAATTACCTTATAGATCTGGTCCAACAAATCTAGAAACCAAACACAGATATGAACTGCTCTGTCCGAAGTTCCACATCCAACTGGGGCAACATCTTGCAGTAGACTCCTGCTCTGCCAGCCTGCCCCCTACCTCCACTCTTCACCCCACCCCCTACTTCCACTCTTCACCCCACCCCCTACCTCCACTCTTCACCCCACCCCCTACCTCCACTCTTCACCCCACCCCCATAGGTATGGTCTCTGCCACACAGAAGGACTTCCCCAAGGCTCTCCATGAGCCCTACAAAGCCACCTGATGAGCCATGCTCTGACACTGCTTCCACACAAAGCCACCCTCACGTGGTCTGTCTTTAGTACAATTTAATGAATGGAGGCCCTTGGATGTGCTCTGAGAATGACCATCATTATAAAAATCTCAGCTCTGTGGAGCAAACCGATGTGGAAGCTCCCAAGTAATAGAGCCCCTGGAATGCATGAATCCCTCATCATTAACCCTGTGGGAAAAGCATTTATGTTGTCTTAATAGTCTGCTCATGTTTTTAAGAAAAATTCCCCTTGCATGTAAAGGGACATGGATGAAGCTGGAAACCATCATTCTCAGCAAACTATCGCAAGGACAAAAAAGCAAACACCGCATGTTCTCACTCATAGGTGGGAATTGAACAATGAGAACACATGGACACAGCGTGGGGAACATCACACACCAGGGCCTGTTGTGGGGTGGGGGGAGGGGGGAGGGATAGCATTTGGAGATAATTGAACAACGAGAACACATGGACACAGCGTGGGGAACATCACAGACCGGGGCCTGTTGTGGGGTGGGGGGAGGGGGAGGGATAGCATTTGGAGATAAACCTAATGTTAAATGACGAGTTACTGGGTGCAGCACACCAACATGGCACATGTATACATATGTAACTAACCTGCACGTTGTGCACATGTACCCTAAAACTTAAAGTATAATAAAAAAATTATCATTATCTTGTTAAACTCTCAAGTTTTTCTGTTGTCTGTGAAAAATAAAACCCTTCAGAAAAGTAGCTACTGACCAGAAAACTTGGTATTAATTTTTCAAGGAATAGATTCCTGGTTATACTTGAGCTGAATGCCTCTTCCTTCAGTCACACACACACACACACACACACACATACACACAGTGGAAATACCAGACACACTCTTTCTTCTTCAGTGCTTCTGGACTTACCATATATTTCATTTCAATATTTTTTCATTTATTCATTGAGCAAATATTCCTTCAGACCTGCTATGCATTCCATCCTATGCTAGACATAAGCTACAGTTCTTGCTCTGGAGGAGTTCACTGGGGAGACAGACCCTCAAACAAGTAAGTTACAAGTGCTCTCCTGGACTCACGAGGAGGGACACAGTGTTGGCTGAGGCAGCAGAAGGAGCAGCCATCTCTTCCTGAGACATCTGGGAAGCTTCACAAAATAAGTGACTTTGCACTAGGTCTTGGAGGACCAGTGGGAATTTGCCAGGTGATGACTGGGGAGGGTTCTTGGAAGGGAGAAGAGCATGTGTAAGGATGTAGACTCGGGAGAAAGCACGACATGGTTAGTGAATGACAAGGAACAGCGTGCAGAAGTGAGTGAGCCCAGTTTGGAAAGATAGGTTGCAATAATAATGAGAAGGCTCTTTTGGGTCAAATGAAAGCATTTGAACTTGTTCACAGGTAGGTGGGCAGTTTTGCTCTGGTGAAGGCTTCTAAACAGTAGTGAGCAGACTCAGGGTCATTTTGGGAAAATCTAATGTTCGTCAGCCGTTGGCAAAGCTTCTGCCCTTGAGGCTGGGCCCACTTTCTTAGACTCTGAGGAGAGACTGAACATGGAAATCATGGCTGCACCAGTCTCCTGTCTAGAAAAAACATCTAGACTTCTGTTTAGAAAAAACAGCTAGTAGCATCTGCAGCTTCCTGAAGCTCTTCATTCCTGAATATGAAATTCTATATGTCTGCCCGGGCATTTTTATAGCACTGAAAAGAAAAAAATATCTGACCACTTTGTTTATTTTGGAGGAAAATTACAGACAGATTTTGAAGGTTCCAGCCTACTTTTTCAGTTTGAGGATTTTAAAAAGAGAGAAAGAGAGAGTTTGGGTCTGATTTGAATAACGGCCTGTGTTCCCGAGAGCTTTGTGCTTTGGTAAGCAATGTGGGCTGATTATTGCCTCATGCTTTTCTGAAACAGCTGTCTGTCTGCTTTTAGAGCTCTATTCTAGGGGGATTGCAGGAGCCACAGAAGAAAATTTAACTCCTAAACACTCACATCACTTGGGAAGAAGAGATCCGAAAGAGCAGTGGTATAGTTTTTTCTATTGGTTTCTTTGTTTTTGTTTTGTTTTGTTTTGTTTTTTTTTTTTTTTTTTTTGGTTTCAGAAAGTTGGTGGTTGGTTGAGGCAAATAGAGAAAGATTCCTTCTGTGGGCTAAAATGGAAGGTTTACATGAGCCATTCTTCTGAAGTCCACCTTCTCAACATTTTGATGTATGTCTCCCTGTGTCTTTGAGTTAAGTTTTCAGCTAGGATCCACTGTTTCAAGGAGGAACAAGTTAGGACCTATATCACTAGGCTGCTTTTCTGGTTTCTGAGTCCTACTGTAAATCAAGCGTATCTGGAAACCACACCATGCTGCTGTCATGGGCTTTATTGTTCTATCCAACTGGGACCTGCCTCTTCCTCATTTGGTGATTATTTACTAAACACTATGTGCAGTTGGCATTTGTCAAGTACTATGTGTGTTTAGTTGATGAAGTTTGTTTCCTATAACTGGTGTTACAAAGGGCCTTTGGCTTAGTGAGCTTCCTTTTCATGGTAGGATGACAACTAAACAGACCTGACCAGGAGACCAGGGCCCTGGGAGAACAGAAGTCAATTTTTCAGGTAGCAAGACCAAGACTTGTAGTGGTCCAACAGCCCTGATTGAGATCTGGATAAGATGCCAGAACTGCCTGCCCCTCTCTTATGCTTTATAGGACTTTCCTGTCAGTGCCTCCGACCCTGTGAGGTATCTTCTCATACTGTCAGTTGTTCCCAACTGAATACATAAATCTCTCTAACCAAAGCTTACAGTTCAGCCAACTCCCAATGGTTCTTCTGAATTAACAGAATTAGCAGAGCATTCTGCAGTTTGATCACACACCTGCCAACAGTGAGTTTAGCTTCCCTTCCATATTTGATATTTCTGAATTTTTCTGAATGCCCAGATAATGTACATAATAACATTGATAATATCAAATATTTGTTGAGCGTTTGCAATATGTCAGGGTCTTGTTTCACATTTATCTCCCTCCCAACAACCTCATAAGCTACATACTATTGTCCTTCCCATTCAATTGAGAGAAAACTGAGTCTCAGAAAGATAATTCATCAGTGGTCACAGAACTGGTAAGAGGTGGAGCCAGAACTAAAACCTGCATTTTTTTTTTTTTTTTTTGAGATGGAATCTTGCTCTGTTGCCCAGGCTGGAGTGCAATGTCACAATCTTGGCTCACTGCAACTTCCGCCTCCCAGGTTCAAGCGACTGTCCTGCCTCAGCCTCCTGAGTAGCTGGGATTACAGGTACACTCCACCATGCCCAGCTAATTTTTGTATTTTGAGTAGAGATGGGTTTTGCCATGTTGGCCAGGCTGGTCTCGAACTCCTGACCTCAAGTGATTTACCCACCTCAGCCTCTCAAAGTGCTGGGATTACAGGCATGAGCCACCACCCCCGGCCAAAACCTGCATTTCTTGATACCACAGGCCTTGAGAGCATCTCAGGGACAGGTTTTCCACATATTTGCATATTAGTAACTGCAGGAAGTTGGAAGGAACAGGTCCCTGGACCAAATTATATTTCATCCCCAAGTCAGAGACTGAGGACATTCCAGGGACACCCCTTCTTTCTCCAGGATATCATTCATATCCACAGGTCATAAGAGAGTCAGTCTTTAGGCATTGCTTAAAAAACATAAAACACTGCCTTTTTGGAATAAGTTAAATGATCAGCTTGTCAGGCTTATGCCCACACTTTATGTTTGGGCAAATTTCAGCAACTTAAAAAAAAAAAAGATGAACTATTCAAGTTCCAACATGTCTAACCTAAAATAAGTACATGTCAACATCAAGATGTATCCATATATAAATGGAAAATTAAAGAGAATAAAACTAGTGTATTTCTATTATGTTTTTTAACCTCATATCTAGTTTGACCTGGGCTTTTAAACTGGCCACCTGTTTCCAAAGTATGGACTTCCAGCACCACTGTGTTCACGAACCACTTACCTTCATCCTGCTTGCACCAAATTTTTTTCAGTCATTTCTAACCTCCTCAGATCCTGCCCAGGGCTTCACATTCATACTTTGAGTCCTTTGATTATGTTTCTCTTAAACTGACATTGATTTCCTTCCTTGGCTATAAATTGCTAGAAAATTGCTCCCAGTCCCTCCAGTTAATGATGAAGCCTAATACAACCTCAGTATAGGATGCTGCCCAAGTGCCAGTCTGCCAGGTCCAAACTCCCCTGAGTTTGCTTCAACTCTCCCGGAGAGAATTGGACAATTGAAGTTAAACACCCTTTCTGTTCACATCAAGTGTGATAATTGACTCCTGGAATTGAAATAGCTTCAGGGAGGCATCTTCTCAAGAGATACAATAATTCCTTATGTGGCCCTTTAGAGCTTACAAAGTCAACATTATCAACTTATTCAGCAAGCATTTATTGAGTACCTGCTGTATGCCAGGCACTCTACTAGAGTAGTCTAATAAGTGATACAAAGATGAATAAGACAGCCTCGTGATAACCTGGGGAATAGGTGGACAAAGTAGATAAGTGATGGGAACTTAGGTAGGAAGGAGGAGCAGAGTCAGAATTTTGTCAGTACTTTGTTAACAAAAAAAAAAAAAAAAAAAAAAAAAAAGGCATCTTCACCTTTGGTGACTCCTGAGAATCTGAAGTGAGATCACCATTCCTAAACTCTCGTCCATTTCTAGAGACTTACCTATTTTGTTTCAAAACTGCCACCATATCTTTATCAATAATAAGTGGACATGACTTATCCCTTTTGTAAATAGTTTACTTTCATCCATTTCCCTCTGAATAATCTTTACTATTTCTCACTTGCTGTCGTTCTATCAGCAGTCTCTGATCTGAGCCCCTTTGTGTCAGGCACTCTGCATCCCTTCTGTGATAGAAGTAGATCAGAATAACACTTAACAAATTACAGGTATTTGGGATACAAGTGTCTTGCAGCTTTGTGCCTGAGAAGGGACTTTTCCTTATAATTTCCTCTGTAGTAGGTGTTACGTTCCATTGCATTGCCCTCTATGCAGGTAAAAACCCAACCAAACAAGAAAATGTTACCAAGTCCCTGAGTTTTTTTGTCTATCTATCTCCATATGTATGTATGTGTCTAGCTAGCTAGCTAATCTTCCTCTCAAGGATGTAAACTTTTTCTCTCAGAAGTTAGGCAGGCCTGCCCGTAAGATCAAAATCATTTCCTTACGTGTTCCCCCACTCTGGAATCAGAAGATCTGAGTTAAAGCCAGTATGGCATTAAATGACAGTGTTACCCAAGACAAGTCATTTTGTCTTTCTGGGACTCAGTTTCTCGGTTTGATATCAGAAGTGGCATAGATTAGGTGAGCTATAAATTGGAATACACTGTGAGACTGCTCTAGACCACATGTTGAGTTGGGATAGAGCTGGTGTTTAGACCAGTTCCCAGTTTCTTTCCACTGCCCCACACCTTCTCAGAAAGTCAAATCATGAAGCACTTTAGCATACTTTAGTCTGATTTTTTTTTCTCTATATCTTATATGCATCTTACTGACCTAAGCAAATATACGGTCATACCAACATCATAGGGACACAAATCTCTGTCTCATTCTAAACTCATAGTCGTGGATTTGGAAGCCCAAGTCTAATGAGATCTATCCCATCACAGAAGCAGCAGGAAGACCCCAAGTGGCTATAAGATGGGGTTTAACACAAGCTATGGACATCTAGAGGTAGGGCTGGGTCTCTAAGCTAATGATCTCTCGCAGCCTCCAGCCCAGCCCTGTGACTTTTTCAGAAGCATCACTGCATCAGTCTGGATCTATTATCTCTTGATTAGGGCTGCTTACAGAGTACAACATTTTACAGCTTAGCCCAACTTCTTGCATTTTCAACACTTGCTTTATTCTTTTCCTTAACAATTACTGCATGTCAACACCCTTTCTCCTGTCAGCATACCAAACCCTGCACAGGAGGCTGGCATTGTTCCAAGTAGACTAAAGTTGGGCTTTCCTCTCATTACAGTCTTTTAACCCCAAGGGAGTTGCATGATCTTTGAACATTCCTGGGGATCCCATTTCAAGATACTTCCCTACAGGCTGTGGCAATGCCACATTTAACCCTGATTCCCAGAAACTAGGAATGGCCTGGCTTTATAACTCATAGGTGACAGCTTGTGTGACTCTGTTCTGGGCCTCTAGGCCACTTCAGAAGTGATTAACCCTGTTATCAGAGGGCAGTGGGAAGCATTTGGCTTCACTGTATTCTTTCTCCAAGTTTGGTTCCTTTTTCTTTCTTTTTTGCTTATAAAACCTGGCTGAGGAATAGTTATAATTTTCAGGTGGAATAAACTCACGATTTTTATGTTCTCTCCTGTCCCACATCAAAAATACCATTGCAAACTGGAGACATAAGAAAGATTTTTCAGCTTCTACCATCTTTATGTCCAAATATACATTTTTTCTCATTAAAAAAATAACATACAGTAAAATTGACTCTTTTTTTGGTGTTTGGTTCTGTAAATTTTAATACATGTATTGTGTCATGTAACTATCACCACAATCAGGATACACTGTTCTCTCAATTCCCTCAAATTCCCCCTGCTGTACTCAAATCCCTGACCTTTGCCCAGTATCCAGCCCCTGGCAACCACTGTCCTAAAGTTTTCCCTTGTCCAGAATAACATAAATAGAGTCATAGGGTATATAATCTTTTGAGTCTGGCTTATTTCAATTAGCATAATGCATTTGAAATTTACTCATGTTGTTGTTTGTATAGTTTGTTACTTTTTATTGCTGAGTAGTATCCAATTGTAGAGCTACAGGACAGTGGTTTATCCATTCATCCCTTGAAGGATATTTCAATAGTTTCAGTTTATAGTGATTGTAAGTAATTTGCTATAAACATTTGTGTGTACATTTTGTATGTAACATAAGTTTTTATTTTTCTGGAATGAAAACCCCAGAGCACAATTACTGGGTTCATGTCATAAGTGTATAACTTTGTAAGAAACTACCACACTGTGGTTGAGTGGGTGTACCATTTTGAATTCCCAACAGCAATGCAAGAGAGTTCCAGGTTTTCCACATTTTTTCAAACACCAAGTATTAATTGTCAGTGTGTTTCCATTTTCGCCATTTTAATCAATGTGTCATACTATCTTATTTTGGTTTGAACTCACACTTCCCAAATAGCTAATGGTATTGATTACCTTTTTATGTGGTAATTTGCCATTTTAAAATCTATTTTGGTGAAATGTCTGTTCAAGCCATTTACCCATTTTAAAATTTTGAATTTTTAGAATTTTTTTACACATCCTTCTTACAAGTCCTTTGTCAGATATGTAATTTCAAATATTTTCTCTTAGTCCATGGCTAGTATTTTTATTCTCTTAACAGAGTCTTTTGCAAAGAAAAAGGTTTCATTTTGATAAAGTACAATTTATTCTTTTTGGTGTCATATCTGACAACTCTGATTAATTCTGAGTCACAAAGATTTCCTCGTTTTTTTTTCTAAAAGTTTATAGTTTAATGTTATAGCTTTTACCTATCATATATTTTAGTTAATTTTTTAATAAGGGGATATGAGGTTTAAATTGAGGTCCTTTTTTTACACACATATATACATATATAATTGTTCCAATAGCTTTATTGAAAAGACTTGATCGGTTTTGTGTTGGTAAAACAGAATACCACTGACTGGGTAATTTATAAAGAAAATAAATTTATTTCTCACAGCTCTGGAGGCTGTGAAGTTCGATATCAAACTGCTGGCATCTGGCACAGGCCTTCTTGCTGCATCATCCCATGGTGGAAGGCAAGAGGGTGAGAGAGGATAAGAAAGCACAAGAGAGGGCTGAACTCATTTTTATAACAAACTCACTCTGGTGATAATGAGCCTACTCCAGAGATAACAACATTAATCTATTCATGAGAATAGATTATATATTAGTCACCTCTGCCCTCATATGTTAGTCCTCATATATTAGCCACCTCTAAATGGTCCCACCTTTGGCGGGGCACGGTGACTTATGCCTGTAATCCCAGCACTTTGGGGACCAAGATGAGCAGATGACTTGAGCTCAGGAGTTCAAGACCAGCCTGGGTAACATGGGGAAACCTCATGTCTACAAAAAATACAAAAATTATTTGGGTGTGGTAATGCATGCTTGTGGTCCCAGTTACTCAGCAGGCTGAGGTGGGAGGATGGGTTGAGCCCTGGGGGCAGAGGTTGTTGTGAGCTGAGATTGCACCACTGCATTCCAACCTGGACAACAGAGCAAGACCCTGTCTTAAAGAAAAAAAGTTCCCAACTTTGCATTGGGGATTAAATTAACAATACATGAACTTTAGGGGACACATTCAAACCATAACAGTGTCCTTTCAATATTGGGTTGTCTTTGTATCTTTGTAAAAAAAAATCAGTTGACTATAGTTGTGTGAATCAGTTTCTGGACTCTCTATTCAATTTCATTCATCTATGTATCTATCCCTACCACATTGTCTTACTATAGCTTTATAGTAATCTTAAAATCAGTAATATAATAATATAATTCCTCCAACTTAGTTTTTCATTTTCATATATAATGGTTTTGGCTATTCTAATTCCTTTGCCTTTCCGTATAAAATATAGAATCAGGTTGTGATATCTTTAAAATATCCTGCTGGAATTTTGATTGAAATTGTGCTAAATGTATGAATCACTTCGGGGATAATTGACATCTTTACTATATTGAGTCTTCCAATTCATTAGCATAATATGTATCTCCATTTATTCATGTCTTTCATCAGCATTTTGTAGTTTTCAGCAAATAAAATAGGTAGATGCTATTTAGAAGAGTGTTTTTAATGCCTAAGTGTTTGGAGATTTTCCCCAATATCTTTCCTGTTTTTGTTCTTTATTGTTTTATTTTAGATTCAGGGAATACATGTGCAGGTTTATTAGTTATTACATTATGCTGAAGTTGGGGCTTCTAAGGATCCTGTTGCCTAAGTAGTGAATATAGTACCTGATAGGTAGTTTTTCAACCCCTGCTCCTCTCTTTATCTCCCTCTTTTGGAACTCCCGGTCTCTATTGTTCCCATCTTTGTGTCCATGTGTACCCAATGTTTAGCTCCCACTTATAAATGAGAATATGTGGTACTTTATTTTCTGTTTCTGTGTTTATTTGCTTAGGATACAGCCTCTAGCTGTATCCATGTTGTTGCAAAGGATATGATTTCATTCTTTTTATGGCTGCATAGTATTCCATGGTGTATGTATACTGTTCTTTATCCAGTCCACTGTTAATGGGTGCCTAGGTTGATCCTACGTCTTTGCTATTGTGAATAGCACCGTGATAAACATACAAGTGCGGGTATCATTTTAGTAGAACTATTTATTTTCCTTTGGGTATATACCCAGTAATGAGATTGCCGAGTTGAATGGTAGTTCTGTTTTAAGTTCTTTGAGAAATCTCCAAACTGCTTTCCCCAGGGGCTGAACTAATCTGCATTCCCACCGACAGTGTATAAATATTCCCTTTTCTCTTCAACCTCACCAACGTCTGTTTTGTTGTTGTTGTTGTTTTACTCTTTAGTAATAGCCATTCTGACAATTTTGAGAAGGTATCTCATTGTGATTTTGATTTGCATTTCTCTGATTATTAGTGATGCTGAGCATTTTTTCACATGTTTGTCGGCCACTGGTATGTTTTCTTTTGAGAAGGATCTGTTCATGTCCTTTGCCCACTTTTTAATAGGGTTGTTTTCTTCTTGTTGATTTGTTTAAATTCCTTATAGATTCTGGATATTAGTCCTTTGTCAGATGCATAGTTTGCAAATATTTTGCCCCGTTCTGTAGGTTACCTGCTTTCTGTTGATAGTTTCTTTTTTTGTACAGAAGCTCTTTAGTTTAATTAAGTCCCATTTGTCTATTTTTTATTTTCTTGCATTTGCTTTTAGGGTCTTGTTCAGAAATTCTTTGCCTAGGTCAATGTCTAGAAGAGTATTTTCTAGGGTTTCTTCTAGGATTTTTATAGTTTAAGGTCTTACCTGTAAATCTTTAATCCATCTTGCGTTAATTTTTGCATATGGTGAGAGATAGGGGTCCAGTTTCTCTCTTCTGCATATGGTTAGCCAGTTTTCCAGCACCACTTATTGAATAGCATACCTTTTCCCCACTGTTTATTTTTGTTAACTTTGTCAAATACCATTTTGTTGTGGGTGTGCAGCTTTATTTCAGGGGTCTGTATTCTCTTCCATTGGTCTATGTGTCTATTTTTGTACCAGTACAATGTTGTTTTGGTTACTGTAGCTTTGTAGTATAGTTTGAAGTTGGGTAATCTAATGCCTCCAGCTTTATTTTTATTTTTTTATTTTTGCTCAGGGTTGCTTTGCCTATTCAGGCTCTTTTTTGGTTAGAAATGAATTTTAGAATACTTTTTTCAAATTCTGTTAAAAATGACATTGGTAATTTGAAAAGAATAGTATTGAATCTGTATATTGCTTTGGCAAGTATGGACATTTTAACAATATTGATTCTTCCAACCCATGTGCATGGAATGCTTCTCCACTTGTTTGTGTCATCTCTGATTTGTTTAGGCAATGTTTTATAGTTCTCCTCATAGAAATCTTCCATCTCTTTGGTTACATGTAGTCTCAGGTATTTGTATGTGTGTGTAGCTATTGTAAATGAGATTACATTCTTGATTTTGTTCTCACCACTCCTATTCAACATAGTACTAGACGTCTTAGCCAGAACAATCAGGCAAGAGAAAGTAATAAAAGGCACTGCCCTCCCCCCACCAAAAAAGGAAAAAGTTATCACCACTAATAATATGATTCTATATCTAGGAAACCCTAAAGATTCTGCAAAAAGACTCCTAGACTTGATAAACAACTTTAGTAAAGTCTCAGGATAAAAATAGTCAACATATAAAAATCAGTAGCATTTCTATACACATGATATCTTTCAATTAGATTTATTTCTGGTTTAATTCTACTATGGTCAGAGATCATCTTTTATTATTTCAGCTTTTCAATTTGTTAAAGTTTGTTTTTCCCCAGAATATAATCTATCTTAGTGAATTTCCCATTTGCACTTAAAAAGGAATATTTCATGTGCTGTTATTCGATGGAATGTTGTCAGATATTAATATAAACATTTCCATTTACTTTTGATTAGTGTTTTCATGACATATCATTTTCTAACCTTTTGCCTTTAACCTACCTATATTATTTCCTTTCAAGTGAGTTTCTTGTAGATAGCATGTAGTTGGTTTATTTTTTCAGTCCATCTATCCTGAAAATCTCTATGTTTTAGTTGGTATATTTAGATCATTTGCTTTTAATATAATTATTATTAATTTAGCTGTCCCATTTTATTTGTTTTCTCTATTTTTCATTCCTTTGTTTTCTATTCCTTGACTTTTTTGGATAATTTAAATATTTTTAATGCTTAAATTTATTTAATGTGTTTTTAATTATCTCAGTGAATAATATTTTAGTAGCCCTTTTAAAGATTACAATCTATATATATAACTTTTCATAGTCTACATAGAATCAGTATTTTACTAGTTCAAGTAGAATGTAAAACTCTCACCACCAAATATGTTCCTTTCTCTTCCCCCTTTATCTTACAATTATTTTATATATGACATCTGCACATACTGAAAACCTCATATGACAATGCCCTAACTTCTACTTTCAACAATCAAACATACTTAAAGAATTCAAGAGGAAAAAAATAATCTACTGTGTTTACCATTTCTGTTGGTCTTTTCTCATTTGTGATGTTCTGAGTTTCCTTCTGGTATCATTTCTCTTCTGTCAGAAGATTTTCTTTTTTTTTTTTTTCTTTTATTATTATTATTATTATTATTATTATACTTTAGGTTTCTTTACTGATTCTTTTAGAGTAGGTCTGCTGGCAACAAATTCTTTTGGTTTTCTTTGACTTGACTTGAAAGTGTTTTTATTTTACCTTCGTTCCTGAAGAATATTTTCACTGTATATTGAATTCTGGGTTGACAGGTTTTTTTTCAAATATTTCTTTAGATATTTTTTAGATATACACTGAATCTAAAGAACACTGGAATTGCTTTTACAGACCGGAGTCTGCTCCATTTTTTCTCTTTATGATAAGAATATATGAGATAAAATAGACATTCAAATATATTACTTACTTGCACTTCTGCACTTGCCCTGAAGATTTCAAAGTAGAAAAGTTTCTACAGCAAACATAAAATGTTTACTTATGATAACATGAGACATTGAGCCAATGTAGCTCAAGATCACAGCCTGTCACTATTTTTATTAATTAGTATTTCTCCCATAATTTATTGAAAAGATATATTGTCTCTTTCATTACAGTTTCAGCTGTTCTTTCATTGATTTTTCCATCCTGTTGTGATCACATTTTCATTACTACCCTGGCTAGAGATCTAAAAAACAAACAAACAACAAACTCTATCTTCATTAATAATACCACCTGCCTCCCTCATCAGGCTGCTAATTAAATTAGAATAAGTAAGCTAATAATAGCAAAATTCTTGGCTATTTAGGTGTGTATTGAACTAACAGGAAATAGCCATATACCCTTTTGAAATACCAAGGAAATATCTATTCTAGCTCTCAATGTTCTTGAATCTACGTACTGGCCTCAATACATATTGCTCTTATCTAATCCAAAGTTCCCATCTGGTCAAGATTCTCTTCCCCATATTTTTCCCCTTCCCCTATTCACCTGAATAATTTTAGTTTTGCCTTTTAGGACTCAAATAAATTGTCACTCCCATTTAGAAGGCTTTTATTCGTGTCCTCTTTCTCCACCGCGGTAGGCAGAGTAGTAGACATCCTAAAGATGTCTGTCCTAATCTCTAGAACCTGAGAAGATGTTACCCTACTTGGCAAGAGGAAATTTGCAGATGTGATTAAGTTAATAACCTTGAGATCTGGAAATTATCTTGTATTATCCTTGTGGGCCAAATCTAATTAAATGAGTTTTTAGAAGTAGAGAAAACTTTTCTTGGCTATGGTCAGAGAGAGACATGACTAAGGAAGAAAAGCCAGAGAGATGCAACATTGCTGGCTTTGAAGATGGAGGAAGGGAGTCACGAGCCAAAAAAAGTGGGCAACCTCTAGTAGCTAGAAAAGAAAAGAAAATGGTTTTCCCTTAGAGCCTCCAGGAAGGAATGCATCACCGCTGACACCTTTATTTTAGCCCCATGAGACTTGTGTCAGAATTCTAAACTCTAAAACTATAAGATAATAAATTTGTGTTCTTTTAAGCTACTAAGTTTGTGGTAATTTGTTACAGCAAGAATAGAAAACTAATATAATCCCCTCCAGGTCAGGTTAAATGCTACTTTTAAAAGTTCTTGCCACATTCCACACATACTGCTAACAATATGTGCATAGCACTTACCATACAGTCAGTATTGATTTCATTTTCTGATTTGTCTGTTTCTTGCAATAGACTGTGAGTGCCTTGGAAACAGGTATAGGCCTTATGCATGGAACTGGATATCTGTGAATTTGTTTATTAATCACCCAAAATTGTTGTTGCATCATCACTCACACCAGGCTCTGGGATAGACTCTGATAATGGCAATGCATATTAATATTGCCTTGTCATTCCAATCAGTCTCCTTCCTGTGATTTTTCCTTAAAGAGAGTGGACAGGAATCAGACATAATAAAGATGCGTGGCTTCACCTGGACATGGACCCTGACAGTATTCATATCTTTAGATCTAGCAGTCAGAGAACATTAAAGACATATTTGTATCCACAAAATCTTTCCAGTGAATCAGTGAGGTTATTTTGGGAAACATGATGGGCCAAAATGGGGGAGAAACTGCAGAAAGGAAATGCAGTTTCTTATTTTTCATATAAAAAGTGTTGGGCAGGAGGCATCAAGCAATACTGCCCATGACACCACCAGACAGATTACTATTTCTAAGCCAAATTATGAATCACGTGAGGGCTGTCCATCCAAGAAGCAAAAGAGATGAGATCAGCTTTGGGATGAATCTGTGTTCTTGACAACTCTTTGCAAGAGGCACCTACCAGTCACCTCCATTAGCCTCAGGTCTAGGGGGGTTCCACTCTCTCTCATCCACTTTCTCCCTCTACCCGTGCTGTCCTTTTATACACAGGGTGACTACTTCCATCCAGAGTTACAATTATGCTTCTTCAAAATGAGCTTTTCTATGGGGATACACTCTACCTACAAAAAATAGTATATACACTTGAAACTTGGTATCTCACCCTCTATTAAATTGAGAACTTTTCCACTCCTGGAAAGTTACTCAGGGATGTGATCCTATTTCATCATTTGCGCTTATCTCATTTTTCTCCAAACTTACTTAGTCTGTTCTCAACGTTTGAACCAAAGAATCAAGTGTTGGTAAGTTGATATATAGCGCTACTTAACTCTTCAGGAGAAAGGTCTGTGTGTTACTCTGGCCTATCACATAATTTTCCAGATGAACTGTAAGATAAGCAAACAAAAGGAAGTTACCCGTGTGATACCAGGTTAGAAAATCTTCACAAACATTGCAAAAAAAGAAAAAAGAAAAACAATTGCTAGTCAGGTTTGTTAACCAAGAAGACACAAGGACATGGAGAAGGAGGAAAGAAACAGTTCCTCAGTACTGTATTTTTATCAAAAATAGACCCAATTTTGACACAGAGTAAGTTAATAAGTCAGGCAAAATACATAATGGTGTCTAGGTCTCATCAGCCTTTCCTGGGCTGTGTTTCGTGTACCACACAATCAATTTGGTCCCATCTCACAGTATTGATTAGGAAGATGACCGAAATGGTTGTACCTTCCAGAATCAGATTCAGCAACTGCAAGCAGACAAAAATCCAGTTATGTATGTCATTCACTCTCTGTCTTCTCCTTCTAATTTTTTTTAACTCCATCACAATCCATGATCTTGCAATCCTTTATCTCTTTGAGACATTCTGTTTCTAGGTTCCTGCTATCTTGAGTTTTATATTTTATGTGCTGAGATTTTCAATTAGTCTGGTGCTCGGGTGAAGTCAGCCAGGTCAAAGATTCCTTCCAAAAGTTATTTTACTAATAAATAGACTAATAAAATGACCACATTGGGCAGATTGTAATTTTATTTCATTTCCAGGCATATTTTACACTTTGTGTCATCTCAGCTTGTTAATTGTATGTATGTACGAAGCAAATGGTCTTTGAATAGTTGTCTTTCCTGGGCACTTCCTGGAAGATGGTTTGGTTTTTCTGTCTTTAAGATTTTGCTTTTGTGCCACATACCAATCATCATGGCTAGATTATGCTGCAGTTATAAACAAATCGTCTAAGTTGATTAAAACAACAGAAGTTTACTCCTCACTCAGGCTACATGCCCACTGCTGGTTGACAAAACTCTCTCTTCATTGTAGTCACTGAGCAGGAAACTGAGATTGACAAAATAGCCATAATCTCACCATCTTCATGGAAAAAAAGACCTCTAGAGAATCTTGCATTGACAATAAGTGCTCTAGCCTAGTTTGACACATATCACTTTCATTCACAACTCATTGGCCTCAACCAACCACAAGAAAACCAAGAAGACAATTCTACAACGTTCCAAGAAGTTAGAGACTCAAAATATTGGTGAATGACCCTAATAACAATCACATACTACTAAAAAATTTGTGCTTTGAAGTGGCCCTATGATCTGCAAATTATCAAATTGCATAACTTACTAATGATACTGATGCTTGTTATAATAACCTATTAGATATTTAAGGTACTTGCATGTATAAAGTCAGAATGTATCTGTATGTTTTAATTTTTCATATTTTGAACTGCTTTCCTTTATCTTTATTGTCACTACTGTCCCCCAACACCTCCCCCCCCCCCACACACACACACATCCCCTCATCCAATCCTCAGCTACTCCAATAATTTCCTAACTAATCTCTTTGTTTCCACCCTTGCCCTGCAAAGGCCATTTCTTCACATAACATCCAGAGCGCTTCTTCATAAAATGTAAATCTAATCAAATCTTCTTCTACTTAAGACCTTCCAATTTCTTTCCATCAAACAATAAAATGGGAACTCTTTGCCATGACTTATGAGAGCTCAATCCTGCCAACTTCTTCAACTTTTCCTGGTACCGTTCTTTCTTGTCCACTCTGTTCTAGCCACAGTGGCCTTCATTCTGATCTTTAAATAAGCCCAGCTAGTGCCTACAGTAGACCCTTTGCATCAGGCCTTTCCCCTTCCTGGAATGCTCTTTCCTCAAATCTTCACATGACGGGCACCTCCTTGTCATTCAGGCTTTGTATCAATGCACCATCTGCAGGGAGGCTGTCCCTGACCGCACAATCTAAAATAGTACCCCCTTCTAATTGCTCACTGTTATTCATTCACTTAACAAATATTTAAGCGTTAACTATGTGCCAGACACTAGTTTATATACTGAAGTATATTCATAAACAAAACAAACAAGTATTCCTGTTTTAGTGGAAGAGACATATGATATACAACAAACATATTAAATTATATGTTTTATTAAAAGATGGCTTTTAACAAAGGGAAAAGAAAGAAAATAAATAAGGAAAAGGAAGAAAACCAGAGCCAATGGGAGCCTATATGAATAGGCTCCTATTGGCCCAAGTTGGAACAATATTGAGCATCACAGTTTAAATCATACCATTTCTATATGACTTGTACCTCAGGATACTAGAAGTTTATGATTAAACTTTGAGGAGAAGTTTCTCTAATATAAAAGGATTTCAGCTAACCAGTGGAGCACAAATGATAGAGTGTCACCATTTTCCAACATTTCGGGCTAGATAATTCCCTGTTGTGAGGGGCTTTCCTGTGTATTATACGATAGTTAGCAGCATATCTGGTCTCTACCTACCAGACATTGCCAAATGTGCCCCGTGGGAAGAAACATATTGTCCCTGCATGAGAACCACTGGTCAAGGAAATGAGCATCAGTGGCAATGTACACGACTAGATGAGAAACAGACAGACATTGTGTGTTCCCTGATGGAAGTACAAAACAACCTATAAGCAGTCTTGCCAAAAAATAAAAATAATTAAAACCTAGCCAGACACGGTGGCTCACGCCTGTAATCCCAGCACTTTGGGAGGCCGAGGTGGGTGAATCTCCTGAGGTCTGGAGTTCAAGACCAGCCTGGCCAACATGGTGAAACCCTGTCTCTACTAAAAATACAAAATAAGCCTGTCGTGGTGGCACATGCCTGTAATCCCAGCTACTTGGGAGGCTGAGGCAGGAGAATAGCTTGATCCCGCGGGGCAGAGGTTGCAGTGAGCCTAGGTTGTGCCACTGCACTCCAGCTTGGGCAACAAGAGCGAAACTCCGTCTCAAAATTAAAATCTGAATCTGATTAAGCCTGTAGATCTAACTACGAATATACAGGAAGTACAGGGGACAGAGGACCTTATTAGGCAATGCCAGAAGAACCACCAGCAAAATCCAGACTGTGGGAAACAATCTATTTCTGCCAACAAGGATTGCAAGGTAAAAACAAGAGAGAAAAAAGACAGAGAGAGGTAGAGAGAAAATGTACAGATTAAAAGAGATTTAAGAAATATAGAAAAAATTCACGAGATACAACAGTGACTGGATATTTGATTATACTAAGGAATTATTAAAATTTTTGTAAAATAATATTGTGATTATGTTTTTTAAAAGAATCTCTATTGAAAATAGTTACTAAACTACAGTAGGTTTTTATTATTTGCAGATTCCATATTTACAAATTTGCCTACTTGCTATACAATTTATTTGTAACCTCAAAATCAACACTTGAAGAACTTTCACAGTCATTCAGAGACATGTGCAGAGAGGCAAAAAATTTAAGTTGCCGGAAGTACACATTCCCACCTGAGGTTGAACAAGGCAACAGTTGTACAGCTCTCATACTGTAAAGTATCCTTTTTATGGTCTATTTAGTGTCACATTTTTGTGGGTTTTGTTGGTGATTTTATTGTTTAAAATGTCCCCCAAGCATAGTACTGAAGTGCTGTCTAGTGTTCCAAGGTACAAAAAGGCTGTGATGTGCTTAATGGAAAAAACACATGTGTTAAATAATTTTCATTCAAGCGTGAGTTATAATGATGTTGCCCTGAGTGCGATGTTAATGAATCAATAATGTATATTATATAAAGTGCATTTAAACAAAAATATACATGAAACAAAGTTGTGTATTGATCTATTGATGAAAATGTGACTAGAGGCTCACAGGAACCTAACTCTGTATTTCCTCCAGGAGTCATGGTTTAGTACTCGCTGGCTCAGTGTTTACAGTGGCTTTATGGAATGTAACTACCACAAATAATGAGATGAGGCTATCTTACAAATGTAATCATATGACTCTGGGATTCACTTTAAAATAATCTGGGATGAGGAGTAGTGATGGGGGATAAATAGCAAAAGACAGGCCATAGTTGATAATTGTTAAAATTGGGCAATAAATATTTAGGGTTTCATTGTACTCTACTCTTGTGTATCTTTGAAATATTCCATAATAAAAAGTCATAAAAATAGAGTAGATAAATGGGGTAGAAATTTTAGCAGGCAGGCAGCAAAGTTTACAATTTCAGTTAAGATGGGCAGGTGACATTTCAGAAAGAGGTAAGAGAGTTGGCCATACAGATAGTTGGAACAAGAGCAATGAAAGCAGAGAGAATTGTCGATGCAAAGGCCCTGAGGCAGGACATCGCTGATATATTCCAAGCACAGCAAGGAAGCCAACGTGGCCGGAGTAGAGTGAGCTGGGGCAGATGAGATCAGAGAGGTCACGAGAAGCCAAACAACACAGGACATCATAGGCCTTTGTAAGGGGTTTGACTTTTACTCTGGATTGGATAGGCAGCCAATGGAAGGTTTTGAGAAGATGAGGGATATAAGCTGATTCAAATTTATTTTATTTATTTTTATTTATTTATTTATTTTTTGAGACAGAGTCTTGCTCTGTTGCCCAGGCTGGAGGGCAATGGCATGATCTCGGCTCACTGCAACCTCCACCTCCCAGGTTCAAGCGATACTCCTGCCCCAGCCTCCCGAGTAGCTGGGACTACAGGTGCATGCCACCATGCCCAGTTGACTTTTGTATTTTTAGGAGGGATGGGGTTTCACCGTGTTAGCCAGGATGGTCTCGATCTCCTGACCTCGTGATCCACCCACCTCGGCCCCCCAAAGTGCTGGCATTACAGGCATGAGCCACCGCGCCCAGCCCTTAAATTTTTAAGTGATCATCTGGTTTCTATATTGAATCTAAACTCTAAACTATGAAGAATTCACAATAAAAGCAAAAAAACTCAGAAGAACATTGTAGTAATGCAAGTAAGAAATAATGGTAGCTGGATTGAGGTGTTGTAGCAGTGGAGGAGGTGAAAAGTGATTGAATTCTAGGTGTATTTTAAAAGCAGAGCCAATAATAGGATTTTCTGACCAGTTGGATGTGGGATATGAGAGAAAAGAAGGATCAAAATTCTGTAGCTGAGCAACAGCTACAGGTTGAGTAGCCCTGTGTTTCAAATTTCAGATTTTTTCAGGTTTTGAAGCATTCGCATATACATAATGAGATAACTTGGGAGGGCGCCCAAGTCTAAGCCCAAAATTCATGTATGTTTCATATGCACCTTATACACATAGCCTGAAGATAATTTTAGACAATATTTTTTACTAATTTTGTGCATGAAACAGAGCTTGTGTTAGTACCTATGTGTGAAGTTTTCGACTTGTGGCATCATGCCTTCACTCAAAAACTTTTGGATTCTGGAGCATTTCGGATTTTGGACTTTCAGATTAAGGATGCTCAATTGTATCTTGTTTATTTTTGTGCTTCCTCAGTCTCCCTTCACTAAAATAAAAACACCATTAAGTGCAAGGACTTCAGCCATCTGGTCCACTGATACACCTCTGGCACCTGGCAGAGAGCCTGGCACATAGTAGGTGCTTAGTGATACTTGTAGAAAAAATTAGCTGCACAGCTTCTCTCTGCTTGAATGTTGGCATGCACAACTCTAAAGTTACCTATTATTTTGTCCAGTCTTTAAATTCCTGACCCAAGGCGTGAAACCACTTGCCTATGTTCAAAGAACAGGTTAAGTGACAAAACCGGATTTTAGATCCAAGTCCTCTGATTCCAAATTTGGAGCCACATTCCAGAAGAATCCTCCATTCTAATCCCACCTTCTTCCTACAAGTCAATGAATCGAGTTAACTGGTGTCTTCAATCAATTGATTACAGTGTATCTATTAAAAGGCCTACCAAGAACCACTTCTGTATCATTTTTAATGACTTCCAAAGATTCCCACAAACTCTCACTAACATTCATATTCAAGTTTTCCGAAAATCCTCCTTCTTGTATGCCAGCTAGGATCTTTTCACCTTCATATCTCTGCTACAATTAGCCCATTATCAGATCAATATCCTCATCAAGATCTATCTCTGTAGCAGAGTAGTGAATAAGACTAGGGAGTCAGATTTACCTTCTTAGCAGCTCTCCTGCCCTGAATTAAACAAGATGCCCCAGCATGTTGCCTTCTGCTACAAGCCTTAGTATCTGTCTGTAAACAAACCCAAGTGAGGTTGAAAAGCACTTGTTATAAAGTAAGACAGCCAGAGAGTGACAGGGACGCCACACCAGAGAAGCTCAGCAGTCTGCCCCTGGGCAGCATCCAGTCTGCCACCCACCAGCTGGTCAGAACTAAGGCAGGGCAGAGGGACACAGGAGATGGCCTGGATCACAGTTCTCAAAACAGTATGACTTCACTCCAGGGTGCCAAGAAAGGCACCAAAAATAAAAACTAGTAACAATCAAAAACCCAAAGCCTGCAAATCGGAGTTGCTTTCTACCTATAAATAGAGCAGATTATCTGCATAATATCCAGTTCACTCGTTAGTATGCGAGCCAACACACACTCTGAAGAGTCCTGGCTTAGGGGTTGAGAGCCCAATTTTGGAGGGTGTGTTTAAAACAACTGAGTTCAAGTTCCAGCTCCTTCACAACTCACTGTGCCGTGCCTTTTTCTAGGCTCGGTTTCCAATCTTTACATATCTATATCAGTACATATCTAAAGTGGAGGTAAGCTCTATTTCTGAGCATTGTATACATTTTAAGTGAGATGATATGCATGCCCCGCTTAGTACTGGTACATGTAACTCCTTGACAAATTGTTTTATGGTTATTGTTACATCTTAAAAGACAGAGCAGAATCAGTCAGAAGTGCAAGCGAAGAGTAAGGATTAATGCAGAAGGGGTTGGAAGAAGAGACTCACTTTTTCTATGAAATGAGAGTCAGCACCGTGCTTGATGACAATAGCACAGAGGCACAGAGACACAGAGACAATCCCAAGAACACAAAATATAGATGTGTCCACCATCAGGGATAATTCAACTATGTCCAGTAAAATGTTTATAGGAGTACAAATAAAGTCCGCCAGTTTTTGGTGTCTGCCACATATTTGGCACATTTCACACATCTTTTTAAATACTCATAACATACCTGAGGCTCAGAGGAGACACAAGGATTGCCCTGGGATTCCAGACTAGTGAGTGATAGAGCTAGGCTGCAAACCCAACACTTCCCTGGACGCTGAATAAATGTCTTTTCCAGAACAGCATGTTTACTTGAAACTAGTGTTTCAAATATGGCAATAAGAAAACTTACAATTACAGTTCATAAAATGGAACAATCTATGTCATGCTACTTAGGAGGACTCAATAACCCTACTTAAAAGAACCCATCTAAATGGGTTAATTAACCATTTAAATACCAAGGCCATGATGAATGTTGGCTTTAGATCTTTAAAGGGCCTGCTTCTGAATTCTGTACCTGTTTTGCTAGACTGAGACTCCTGCATTCACACCCACTCAGACTGTCTCACCAAAGAACAGACTGTACTCTCCTTTCCAGACCTTGCCACTCTGCAGCTAGAGGAATGTCTAGGACTAAGCCCCACAAGCTATACAAACTCCTGACACAACGCCAGAGGCACATTCACCTCTGCCCACGCGGTAACCAGTTTGATGGATGGCTTTGGATGACATTCACAATGGGCACCAGCTTTCAGAAGGAGGGCTGATAAAGGTGCCTCTTTAGAAACATAGACCCCGAAGGCTCCTAATGGACGTACACAGGTGCCCACCACGTAGAGTTATAGAAAATAAGTTGAAAAGTCTGAGTGAGAACTGATACTAACAAAATATGTTTAAAGCTAACAAAAAATGTTTAATGTTTTAAATTAATTTAAGTACTGGTGCCGAAACAATGACATATGATGCGTGAAATGTCCCTGGCCAGGTAATTATACAAGAAGTCTATGGACGAAAGACTGTCTAACCAATTTTATCAAAAAACAGCAAAAGTCGAAGTAAGACTAGCACCTAATTTTTTCCCTCCCAAACTATGTAACTAAACTTTGTTACAATAGCATTATGGGCCAGGCACAGCAGCTCATGCCTGTAATCCCAACACTTTGGGAGGCTGAGGCAGGCAGATCACTTGAGGACAGGAGTTCAAGACCAGCCCGCCCAACAGAGTGAAACCTCATCTCTACTAAAAATACAAAAATTAGCCAGGTGTGGCAGTGCCCACCTGTAATCCCAACTACTCGGGAGGCTGAGGCAAGAGAATCACTGGAACCCAGGAGGCGGAGGTTGCAGTGAGCCGAGATGTGCCACTGCCCTCCAGCCTGGGCGACAAAGTGAGATTCTGTTTAAAAAAAAAAAAAAAAATTGCATTATGGAAAATTTTAGTTCCATCTCTTCCCCCAAGATAAACCACTAATGGTTCTAGGTATGCATTTCAGAATGCAAAAATAAAAACAGGGTTGTTTGTTTGTTTTTTACTTTTTAACAAACCACAGCCTAAGGGATTTCAGTTTAGGTCTCAAACTTAGTCCTTATTACGTTCTAGGAAATGTTCCTACATTTACATTACAGCACATTGTTAGTAGAATAAAAAATGAGACTGAGGAATATCAAATTTAAAACTTGTCTATAATATCAAACACTCAACCAACAACCATTTGCTAAATAATTTCCAAGTGCTAGACCTGTGCTCGACACTGAGGAAACAACGGTGAATACAGCATGGTCCCCGTCCTCCAGAAGCTTCCAAAGTAGTGATGGAAACAAAGAATGTATACTTTAGTATGAAAAAAAGACTATAATGGCTTTGGTATAGTGGCTTAAGAGAGCTACACATAAAATGTAAGTTGAGGGTAATACCAGGAAAGACAACTCAGAGATGAGGATTACTCAGGATTTGATTAAAACTTTTCTAAGTGGATCCTCAGTGTTATCACTTTTTCCAATGTAACCCAAGATATTCACTTTGAAAAGGGCTGTGAGATATTGGCATTTGCTAACAACACTGATATTTAGCAAATACTCAACTAGGTATCAGTAAGTGTTTATTGACTGAATAGCTAAAAATTGTCAATATCCTCCCCCGACCCAAGAGATCAGAAGGTATTGAGGTTTCTGTTGTCAAGAGAAAGTCAGTGTGTTTGCTGATTGATTAACCACTTTTATTAACCTTTAGTACTAATTTCCTTTCCTCCAGAACTGTTCCCCCTCCACTACTCCTTATCTCAATGAGTGACACCACCACCACCCAAGACAGAAACATAGCAGTAATCCTAACACCTTCTCACTCTCATTCTCACTCCCCATCTTTAACCCCACACCAAGTCTGCTCTTCAACTTCATTCCCACCCTTAGTCCCAGCCACCGGCATCTCCAGCCTTCTAACCTGTGCTCATCTATTGGGCCCTCCCTCCAACAATCTATTCTACTCTAGCAGCAAGATGGATGTTTTTACAATTCAAATCTGATCATGTGACTCCCTTGCTTAAAACTATTACTAACTCCACATTGTTTTCAGAATACTGCCAAAGATCCTCAGCATGGCCCCAAAGTCCTACACGACCTGGCAGCTTCAGGTTGTACAACTCTTCCTCATTATTCAAGCACGAAACCACTGGTATTCTCTAAGTTGTTCCCATAAGCCAAACTTCCTTCTGTCCCAGGCCCTTTGAATATCTTCTTTCCTCTGCCTGGAACCCTCCTACCCAACTTAAAGCCCCATTTTTGACCCCAGGACAAATTTCACTTCCTGAGAAGAGCCTTCGCTGACTCTCCATAGTAGATTCCTTCCTATACCCTAATTCTCCCCACTCACCCTCCTCCCAGTCCATTAGGCCCTCACAGTACTTTTCCTTCACTGGAATATAAACCCCTGAGGGCGGAAACTTTGTCTTGACCAGCATCTATAGTTTGTAATAACACACTGATGTCTGTTCTCCGTGCTCACCAGACTGTAAGTCTAATGAAGTCAGAGACTATGGCTAGTCCATGATGTGCCTGCAATGAATACCTACTGAATCAGTCTGTTTCCCAACATGTAGAAAATAATGCTGTGCAGGACAAGGGCATATATTTTTATAAAAATATATAATTTCCAGTGGTCAATTGATATGTAGTAAGGAAAAAAGTCATAAGATGAAAGGCTAGGGGCCTCTAGCTTAGAAAAATGTCCCTAAATAACAGAAAAAAAAAACATGTATGTCAGTGGGAGGTAGAAAGAGCATAAAGAGAGGATTCAGAAGTGGGCCAACCCCACTTCCATAACCCACAGGCTGTGTGACTTTAGGCTCTGTCACTTAACCTCTCAGTCAGCTTCCTCATCTATAAAACTAGAACAAAAACACTTACCTGCCCACCTCAAGTGATAAGTTGAAGGAGAGAATTCTATGTCAAAGGAAAAGAGTTATACAAAAGTAACAGGCCATTATCATATAGCCATGGAAATCATATCTTCTTATTCCTGCTGTTTGAGTGTTTCAAAGAATTTACCTCTGGGGACAGCTCCAGATGTTTTTATTGCAGAGATGAAAGGACTCCTCAAAGGCAAATGAATTATCTAGTTCAACATACTGAGTCTGACCAAATTTTCCGGCAAATTACCGTGCTTGGTAGAGGCTCTCCATAGGGCAGATAGAACTGAACAGGATATCGTCCTTTCCTTGAATTCAAGAGTGATTGTTGAATATAGTTTCTGAAGGTAGAGAAGCTAAATCTTTCTGACCTCCAAATCCTTTGGAAAACAGTGTGCTATTGAAACATAGTCTACAGGGAAAAGATGCCCATAAAAAGAGGTCACAAACTCTAATGCTTACTGGGGCAGGCAGGTAACATAAAGGTGAGAGGCAGTGCAAGTAGGCTTAAAGCATAAAAGAGATGAAGGGAATATATAAAACTTCTCCAAATCAGAAGAAAAGGGGATGCTATTAATAATTATGCTAGGTCAGTGGGCACAAACCAAGCTGTCCCAGGAAAACCAGAACATAGACTCACCCTGACACTATGTAGCATGATCCTGGCGACATGGGACAGCTACTGCTCAGCTCCAGTTGACGTGGGAACACTAACCTACTGTTGACAAATCTTCCTATTTTTCAAGAAAATGCAGAAATTTAGAGTATTATGTAAAATTTTTTTGATTTTAAATGTCAGAAAGTGATTTTTTTTCCTTCTGCTGCTGCTTCTGCTTCGTAAACATTTTTTTCTTTTTTTTTTTTTTTGAGACAGAGTCTTGCTCTGTCGCCCAGGCTGGAGTGCAATGGCGCGATCTCAGCTCACTGTAAGCTCTGCCTCCTGGGTTCACACCATTCTCCTGCCTCAGCCTCCTGAGTAGCTGGGACTACAGGCACCCGCCATCACACCTGGCTAATTTTTTTGTATTTTTTAGTAGAGACGGAGTTTCACCATGTTAGCCAGGATGGCCTCGATCTCCTGACCTCGTGATCCACCCGCCTCAGCCTCCCAAAGTGCTGGGATTACAAGCATGAGCCACCACACCCAGCCCCTGTAAATATTTTTTATTATAGATATTAGCAGTTGGTTAGATTTTCTTTATCTACCCATGATGTTCATAAATCTGCGCATCCACTATAAATAAGAAGAAAGAATGTGTTAAAGCTTACTTATATTCTTCCACATAATAATCTTAGGATCTACTGTTAAGCTTAGTATGCCACACAATATATATCTTTAGGAAGCCTACTTGTGCTCTGTCTTCAAGGATTTTCTCTATCATTATTCACCATCATCACCATCAGCAGAGTCATTGTTCTCCAAGGAGACATTCTCTGTACCACTTTCTGCTTTGGTGGGAGAATCTTTGGTGACTACCTTAATGAACACACATGTTGAGCACCTGCCATCTGTCAGGCACTGGGTTCTTTTGCATACATTACCTCATTTAAACTACCCAACATTATGAGAGAAAGATTATTACTATCCTTCACTTTACAGAAGAGAAATCACAGGCTCAAAGTAACAAAACAATTTAATTTCCTAAACAGCAGACCTGGGATACAAAATCATCAATTCTTCACAAGTGACAAATTTAAAAAAGCTTAAAAGGGTATAAGGCTTAGAGGCAAGGAGAGGAGAGACGCATGAAAGCCCAAAAGTAAGGAGTGAGAGAGAAATATCCTCGACTGTCTGGCAGACAATAGGGCTCAACATTTGTTGAATTAATAAATGAATATGTTTGTCCATTTGCAGTTGAGGTCTTGGCATCTGTCATGTAAAGAGAGTGTGTTTGGAGATGAACACACCTGTGTTTCAACATCACTTTTTCCATGTATTGGAATGTGAATTTTGGTAGATATTTAACCTTGCTCACTTCATTCTCCCACCTATAAAATGGCCATAACGTCGACTTACAGGGCTGTTTTAAGAAAAAAACAGAACACCTGTGAAACACCTAGCACACTGTATGGCACATAGCAGAAACCCAATGAATATTTATTTCCTCCCATTCCTCCTAGAAGGAAGGGAAAATATCTCTTGTTTTTCTTTTTTCCACTGGCTTTATTAGTTTTCTACAAAGACCTCTTACCTCCATCACATTTATCCCTATCCCATGCTTCCTTTTTTACTTGCCTCCCCTTAACTGAATCTGGCTTACCACCAACAGGTCATCCCTCCCTGTCTTCTCCCAGGAAGACTCCTCTCCCCACAATCCTTTTCCTGTAGGCTGAGGTTAAAAGGGGAGGACATTGATCCTCTCCAGGCTTCCAAATGTCAATTTCAGACCAGGCATCTACAACCTTCCTTCAGCTATGAGAAAGCAAGTTCTTCAAGGGTCTGACTTATCCCCCTCATGTTGGTGAGACCCCCAGCCTAGTCTGGTCAACAACAGACCTTAGTAGATGCCTGCTGAGGGAATGAACTTGCCCTTATGAACTATTTAAATATTTCTCTGGTAAATCCCAACTCTGCATCTACCCAAGGCTCATAGGATAGATTTGGTTTTCTGTTCATTCTGGAGAAGCCCAACATTAATGGGTAATGAATAAGCACCTATCTAGCTGCTAAGATTATTATGTGGAAGAATAAATGTAAGCTTTAACAAGTTCATCTTTCTTAACTATTACAGATGCACTGATTTATGAACATAATGGGTAGGTAAAGAAAGTCTAACCAACTGTTAATATCTATAATAAAAATACATTTGACTACAGAATGATAGCACTGAAAGTCATAGAACACCTTATAAAGGCAGTTTCACTGTCAGCATGTATTTCATGGAGTACAGCCATTAAAACTACTCTACGGTTAATGGTTAGGAAAATCAGGCTCATTCATTTAGAAAGATTCAAGTGATACTCACATTCATAAAAACTCTAATGGAATAGCACACTCTTTCAACAAGGTTGGGGGCTTTGTTTAAACGTGTTCTACACCTGCACACCTATGTCTTTGCTCTAGTGAAACCCCTCTGATCTGAGGCTTATTTCGTGCTGTAAGGATCATGGCTGTGGCAAAGCAAGTAACTCTAAATGACATTGGATTTGCCTCAAATTTTATTTCCATTTGACCCTTAATACATCACTATACAACTTATAGGAATAATAATTATTTTTTAGTCAAGGCAAAACTAAAGCCAAAGTTTAAATATTCTTTGTCTAGATTTCTCAAGCTTGAGACAAAGATGTCAATTAAGCCCTATTAAAGCAAGTCTGTCACTGGTATAATTAACACCTCAGTTGAAACCCGAGCCTCACGTCTCTCCTCCCTGCACAGCAACAAGGCAGTCATTGGAGAGCCCTTGTCAAAAAAATTCCCAAAGTGGAAAATGCAGAAAAACGTAGCTGTAGTACCAAACATATGGCTGGGGATGGGGAAATCTCTCAAAGGGTTTTGAGTTGATGGCCTCGCACACCTTGGAATATTGTTTTAATATGGCTGTGGGGTATCATTTTTCATCACTGTGCTGTGTGTACACTGGCCAATAAATATGCAATCCAATGACCTGACAGAGGGAGACCTGGTAAACATCACTAGGGCCTTGTCCAGGCTGTCTCAGAGGCCTGTATGGTATTCAGGGTAAGGTAAATTGAACGATTTTTCGAGTCTGTGGCTGTTACAAGAAACACTATTTTGAGGGAATACCAAGGCCTGTGGGCAAAATGAGTGGGATTCCTAGAAGGGAAAGCAAAGGGAAGAAAAGTCTTAAGACAGTGTGGCCTCCTCCATAGCAGTGTAGCAGAGTGTGCAGAAAAGGAGTCCAGGAGACTGTGACCATATCATGTAACAATGTTCTTGCTTGTCACACATCCTCTCCCCAAAGTTTCTGTCTCCTAGAAAGAAGTTGTAAGTGTCTGAAATATGCTAGGATAAATCTACTGCAGAAAATGTACACATGAATTTATATTTCTAGTTTTTATCAAGACAGACACAAAAACAGATTACGATGGTAACCTATCATGGCCATAGCAGATGTCAAATGATGCCCACCACACTTCCTCCTTAAAGCACTATCCTCTGAGGATACAGAGGCTCAGAGATACTCAGAGCAGCTAAGCCTTCTAATCTTCTGAATTTTCCCGGAGAAAAAGCAAGCATAGACTCCCAAGTGCTACTACAAGTGGCCTGACTCCCCAGGCTCCTGCTGTGTTGACAAAATTCTGCAAGCACAAATGGACTTGGTCAGAAAGAGCTCTGGTTACTGTAATTCCCTAATAGTGACATTTTCCAATCTCTGCGCCGCGTCGATCACAAAGTTCCTCTGGCAGTAGAGTGTTCTGATAGCAAACTGTTTCAGCTGCCATTGGGGGGAGAACCACAAACACAAAAGCTTGAGCAGAAATACAGCCTGAAAGGTTGACTTTTCATTTACGTCTATCTCTGGAGCTCATGGCACTATAAGCTCCAGCATTAAATTTTAAGCATTTGATGCAGGAGGATCAAGGGGAAGCCAGGGAAGTGTTTGGCTTCATCGACCACTGGTCTTGCTATGAATTTTCAGCAAGAAAAAGAGAGGCATTGTTTGAAGAGAATGTAACATTGGACAGAATTAAAGCATCTATTTCTGGAGATTTGTGAGATATCATTGGCAAATTTTAGTTTAGAGGGTATAGGCATATGACCCTCAAGAAGGTCAGTATTCACTAGAATATGATTTGCTGTAGCGATAGAAGTTAAATCTTTTTTTAACTACCTGCAGAGATGGAAAGAGACTGTGAGCTCTTTGAAATGTCTATGATCAGGGTGAAATACACATAATATAGTAAGTTAATAACACGGTATTTCATGTTAAATGAAGCTATAATGGGGCTTTTATTGTTAGGCATTCTGCCTGATAAATTGTTGACATGATAAATATAGATTAATAATCTGAAATGTCTTTTTGCTCTCTCAGTCCTTCAAGTAATAGGGATTTGAAACACTTATTTTATAACTATTGTACAATTCCTTCTGTTTTTCAACAAAAGGTCATTTTTCTATAACTATGTAGACTAGTGCATGAGGAATTAGTCATTGAAAGAAATAGTTATATCAGTAATTAGAAGAAAGCAATACTTTACATTTGTTTTACTCCAGTTTTTTACTCATTCTCTCAAAAAGTTATTTCAGGAGCCCCTACTATGTGCTATGCTAAATGTTAGGTGCATGATGGTAACCAAACCAAACCAATCCCTGTTTCCATGGAACAAAAATCTTTGACAAACCTTGTTTCTTCAAGACAGAGCAAGTGTTGACACCCAGTGGCTCAGTGTCATGCTTGGAACAGAGGCTCAGTGGAGCCCTCTCCTGAAACGGGAAACTTCCTGCAAGGGATCCAAAAAAAAAAAAAAAAAAAAAAAAGGATTAGGCATGGCCAGGTTTCCCAAGACCTGCAATGAACCCAGGGCAGCCATAAATCCCCACAGGCTGATTTTGCTCTTCTTACACAAGTTGTCAGCCACTTCTAGGGCTCAGCTACTTTCTATTTGCCTGCTCTACACTCTTCTTGCTGCTACTCATCAATTATAGAGAAGCAGTGGAAGGTAATGGTGAACAAGCAGACTCTGAAGCCATAAAGCCCCACTTCAAATGCAAGCTCTGCCACCTACTAGCTGTGTGACAGGAAGATGTTAATTAACCTGTATGTGCCTCAGTTTATTCATCCACTAAGTGGAGATATTCATAAAATAGTCCTCATAAAGTTGTTGAAAGATTCACTGACATAAATCATATAAACACTTAGTATGGTACCTCTCAGGTAATAAGTCAAACACTGATTGTATTAGTCTATTTTCATGCTGCTGATAAAGACATACCCAAGACTGGGCAATTTACAAAAGAAAGAGGTTTAATTGGACTTACAGTTCCACGTGGCTGGGGAAACCTCACAATCATGGCAGAAGGCAAGGAGGAGCAAGTCACGTCTTACATGGATGGCAGCAGACAAAGAGAGAGAACTCGTGTAGGGGAACTCCCCCTTATAATAACCATCAGATCTTGTGAGACTTATTTACTATAATTGAGAACAGCATGGGAAAGACCTGCCCCCATGATTCAATTACCTCCCACTCGGTCCCTCCCACAACATGTGGGAATTCAAGATGAAATTTGGGTGCAGACACAGCCAAACCATATCATTCCACCCTTGGCCCCTCCCAAATCTCATGTCCTCACATTTCAAACCAATCATGCCTTCCCAACAGTCCCCCGAGGTCTTAACTCATTTTGGTATTAACTAAAAAGTCTACAGTCCAAAGTCTCATCTGAGAAAAGGCAAGTCCCTTAGGCCTATGAGCCTGTAAAATCAAAAGCAGGTTAGTTACTTCCTAGATACAATGGGGGTACAGGCATTGGGTAAATACAGCCATTCCGAATGGGAGAAATTGGCCAAAACAAAGGGGCTACAGGCCCCATGCAAGTCTGAAATCCAGCAGGGCAATCAAATCTTAAAGTTCCAAAATAATCTCCTTTGACTCCATGTCTCACATCCAGGTCACATTGATGCAAGGGGTAGGTTCCCATGATCTTGGACAGCTCTGCCTCTGTGGCTTTGCAGGGTACAGCCTCCCTCCCAGCTGCTTTCATGGACTGGTATTGAGTATCTGTGGCTTTTCCAGGCACACAGTGCAAGCTGTCAGTGAATCTACCATTCTGGGGTCTGGAGGATGGTGACCCTTTTCTCACAGCTCCACTAGGTGGTGCCCCAGTAGGGACTCTGTGTGGTGGCTCCAACCCAACATTTCCCTTCTACATTGCCCTAGCAGAGGTTCTCCATGAGAGCCCCACTCTTGCAGCAAACTTCTGCCTGGACACACAGGTGTTTCCATACATCTGAAATCTAGGTGGAGGTTCCCAAACCCCAATTCTTGACTTCTGTGTACTGGCAGGCTCAACACCAAGTGGCAGCTGCGAAAGCTTGAGGCTTGCACCCTTTGAAGCCATGGCCTGTGCTCTACATTGACCCGTTTCAGCCATGGCTGGAGCAGCTGGGACACAGGGCACCAAGTTCCTAGGCTGCACACAGCAGGAGCCCAGCCCACTAAACCATATTTTCCTCCTAGGTCTCTGTGCCTGTGACAAAAGGGGCTGCTGTGAAGACCTTAGACATGCCCTGGAGACATTTTCCTCATTGTCCCGGGGATTAACATTCAGCTCCCTGTTACTTATGCAAATTTCTGAAGCAGGCTTGAATTTCTTCTCAGAAAATGAGATTTTCTTTTCCATCACATTGTCAGGCTGCAAATTTTCCAAACTTTTATGCTCTGCTTCCTTTAAAAAACTGAATGCCTTTAACAGCACCCAAGTCACCTCTTGAATGCTTTGCTGGTTAGAAACTTCTTCCACCAGATAACCTAAATCATCTCTCTCAAGTTCAAAGTTCCACAGATCTCTAGGGCAGGGGCAAAATGCCACCAGTCTCTTTGCTAAAGCATGAAAAGAGTCACCTTTGCTCCAGTTCCCAACAAGTTCCTCATCTCCATCTGAGACCACCTCAGCCTGGACCTTATTGTTCATATCACTATCAGCATTTTTGTCAAAGCCAGTCAACAAGTCTCTAGGAAGTTCCAAACTTTCCCACATTTTCCTCTCTTCTTCTGAATCCTCCAAACTGTTCCAACCTCTGTCTGTTACCGAATTCCAAAGTTGCTTCCACATTTTCAGGTATCTTTTCAGCAGCACCCCACTCTACTGGTACCAATTTACTGTATTAGTCTCTTTTCATGCTGCTGATGAAGACATACCTGAGACTGCACAATTTACAAAAGAAAGAGGTTTAATGGACTTACAGTTCCACATGGCTGGGGAAGCCTCACAATCATGCAGAAGGCAAAGAGGGTCAAGTCATGTCTTACATGGATGGCACCAGGCAAAGAGAGAGCACTTGTGCAGGGGAACTCCTCTTTATAAAACCATCAGATTTCATGAGACTTACTGCCATGAGAACAGCATGGGAAAGACTTGCACCCATGACTCAGTTACCTCCCACTGGGTCCCTCCCACAACATGTGGGAATTCAAGATGAGATTTGGGTGGGGACACAGCCAAACCATATCACTGATGTAGAATTAGCAAAATGCCAGCCACTGTTCTATGGGTTTATCATGTATTAATTAAAATCCTCACAACAATCTTATAATGAAAATTATCTCCATTTTGCTATTTATTTACTATTCTCTTCATTTCACTGACAAGAAACCAGAACCTTAGAGATGTTAAGTAAATTGCTGAAGATCACACAGCTAATAAGAATCTACATCCATTTCACTCCAAAACCTATGGTCTCAATGACTATGCTAATGTAATAACTGACTTAGTCTTGTCTTTGAGTCTATAAATCTTTCCTCAACCTCACTGTTACTTGATTAAAATGCTCCTAACTTCGGCTCACCAAGACTTCTCTTGGCCCTGATTCTACCTCATGTTTTCATTCTGTTTCCTATTTCAAACCCAGTTCATCTTTTTATGATAAACCTCCTCAAAGTTAGCTAGTTCACCTTATGACAGGTGTTCACCCTGAACCAGTTTTCTGTTGCTGTAGGCAGGAAAGTTACATGGTTGAAACAACACCAAATAGAGGAGTCTGTTGGCATGGCAGCAATATGATTGACATTTCTAATGTACCCATTCTGCAGATTCAGCAATCAAGGTTTTTAAAAGTCTGATGACTAACCCAACTTCATTCCATTAACTGTCACCAAAGATAGGACTTCAATTTGGAACTTTTTACTCTGAGGCCAGTGAACCTTCCATATTTCTTCTTGGATGTTTCTCTCTGTTTCCAGAGGCCAAATTCTGCCTTTTTTGGAACCATCACTCAAAGTGACTATAGCCAAAATTATATTCAACAATAGCACGTTAAAGAAATTGAGAGATATTCCATATCCTGGAGTTTAGTCTACTGTAAAATAAGTGTTTTGTTCACCCAAATATAATAAATTTGTTCTAATAAACATTTTCTCTTTCCCCATATTGATTCCTGTATCCAGGTTTCCTGCTTATGTCCTAAGGAGAGAGAAACTTTTCACAGCTCTGCCAACTCACAGATCTATAGATCTTATCAGCTCACATAGTCAGATGCCATTGGAGTGTTGGAGAAAAGACTCCCAGAATCTCCCAGAATAATCTGTAAAAATTCAAAGTTTAGAAAAGAACATTAATGGCTTATGAATGGGAGTAGGGAATTAGGCAAGATGAGATACAATCCTTTTTCCCACCCCTAAGTAGAGAGTTTGTATAAAAATTAATTCTCTACAACAAGATTAGATTTTAGTATGCACCTTTTCTTACAGGCCTGCAGGAAATATTCTGAGCTTTACGCTTTTAACAATTTTGGATTAATGTTCACAAATAGAAGCTAGCTATTGAAAATTGAGAACCCAGCTATTGAAAATTGAGAAAATTGGTACCCCCAGATACTTTAGAACACAAACTATTTCTTAACTATCCTGAGACTGTGTGTCTTGGTGACACCATGTCCACTATGTTGAAATACTGACTGAGACATGTCCTCTGCTAGGGGAAGCAAGACAGGTGCTCATATTAAGAAACTCAATAAATTTATCTCTTGTTGACAAGTAATTGTGACCATAACAAAACAAAGATTCCAGTTAGCAAATCAATAGTTTGTAATCTCAAGGAGAGCACAAGGAACTTTATTAATGACTATCTTAATGGTTGAACACTGTTTATCAAGTGACCCAGAGGCAGTGTGGTTTAGTGGTTTCAACAGCTTGGTCCCGAGAGTCTGACAAACCTCAGTTCAAATACTTCTTTTGTCTTCACTTAGTTTTTCTTCCTGAGATTTAGTTTCTTCATCTTTAACAATGAGGATATTAATATGTTTCACATAGTTGTCATGAAGAATGCGTATATTAGAATGCCTGCAGATAAAAATAAATAAATGTTATTGCTTTCCTTTCTTTTCTCATGAGAGACGTTTTGTAAAACAAATTTCTACTGCAACAGTAAAATTTGGCATCCATGATAATCTTATCTCATTTCAACTGGTAACACTTAGCACAAAGCTATAAGCCCCTAGAGATCTAAGAGAAGTTATACAATAATAATTCTAGTCCAACTTACTCAAAAGCTGGTTACACCTTTCCTTTGAACCTTCCCACTTCTTCAGTAAAGTAAAGGAGGATGTTTCTGGACACCTATATCATAGTTGAGGGAGAAAATTTAATCTAGATACTGTTCTGTGCCGTCTGCTTATTTCATATCCAGCACAGCTCTGTGGAGGGCAAGGAAGCTCAAGTCTTTGAAGATATGATGCTGGCACTCACCAAGAATTTTTATAATTCGCATCTAGGAAATGCTTAAAGCAATACACTTGGATAATTAACTAACTTGGCATTGCTCAAAGTTCTGAGTGTGGAGAATTAATTAAAGGCAGCATTTCAAGTGTTAGCAAGGGGTAAATGGGGTGAAATTGTGACAGCTGAATTGAACAGATTGGAAGATAGATGTATGAATACAGAGGTAGCTGAGAAGTGTTTCTAACCTCTGGGAAAGCTGATTAAATTTACCACTCAGTATTTTCTTCTGCTCTTAATTTGGTTATGAGACCCAGAGTAACTATGTAAGATTGAAGACAGAGGCTCTTTCCCATGGGCATGGACATGAAAATCACAGTAGAACTACAGGAGAGCTTCCTTTAAGTAAGTATGTTGTGTGCCTTTAAGACACTAAATTTGTAGAGAGAGACACATCCGTTAACCACTTTTAGAGCTCAGATGTGGGAACTCTTTCCTTACTGCTGAGGAAGTCACTTGGAAAAGAAGTCCAATGGGAATTAAAATAATCCACTTACTTTGCCAGTAAGATATCATGATCTTATTAGTCAATAACTTTGGCAAAAAAAACAATTAGAAAATAGGGCATGGTGATGTAGGTGTTTTGGGAAGGAAAAGAAAAGGAAGTAAAGTTTTGACTTTGACTTTTTTTCCCACAAATGAATCTAAAGTAGCTAATTATGATGTCATTTCATGATATTATTTTACTCTGGGACAGCCTTCTACCAAAAAAACAAAACAAAACAAAAAACACTGCTCAGTTGATTCAGCTTTAAACAGTCTTCATTGATAAGGGCAATAGAAAGGCCAGTCAGCCATTCTACTCTGAAGGGAGAATCCAACAGCATCTGATTCCAGAGCCTGGTACATGGAGTTTCCTAGACAACTTTATCTGCCCTTGCCGTCATCTAATCTAACCTAGGTAGAAGGAGTCACTTTGTCTCCCTTAGACTCACCTCGCCATTCAGCACACACTGCCCAGAGCATCCAGACAGACTTTTGCACCCGCATAGGCAACAGAGTAAGTTTTCCCAACAAAAGTCCTGATTTTGCACTGCTTTTCAGACAGTAGGAGCTTATGGGGTACCCAGTTGGCAGAGCCTCATTAGCTAATAAGAGGGAAAACTTTTCATCCTGGCAGTCCTAAAGAGATGAATAATAATTCCCTGGTGTTTCTTCCTCATCAACTCCAGCAGGCAAATTAACTTCCTGCTTCATGTAATGCTCATGTTCTTTTAAATTCTGCCTGAGTACACCACAGCACTTTCTTCTCAATGGATCTACTTGTTATTTAAGGGAGGAGTAGATTAATCTACTCCCAGATATTAAAAAACATTCTCAGATATGCTGCCTAGAAACCCAGGATAGTTTTGCATGACTAATATAGACAACTCACATAACTAAATAGTTTGCATTTTTTTTTGCCTACTAGGAGCATGGAAGCCATTCACTTATTCCCCATTTATTGAGTCAACAAATACTTATTTATTGATGTTATACTTCAGGCATTATTCTCTGCAAGACTGAGGCTTTCTTTTATGTTCCAAGAAGACCAGAGTAAAGGTATACAAAGAAATAGTTTAGAGACAAATAGATAATAATAATCTTTTAAATCCTTCAAAATTAAAAGCAATTACAGCCAGGCACAGTAGCTCACGCCTGTAAACTCAGCACTTTGAGAGGCCAAGGCGGGTGGGTCACAAGGTCAGGAGTTTGAGACCAGCCTGGCCAACACAGTGAAACCCCGTCTGTACTAAAAATACAACAAGTTAGCTGGGCATGGTAGCAGGCACCTGTAATCCCAGCTACTTGGGAGGCTGAGGCAGGAGAATCGCTTGAACCTGGGAGGCAGAGGTTGCAGTGAGCCAAGATCATGCCACTGCCCTCCAGCCCGGGCAGCAGTGCGAGACTCTGTCTCAAAAAAAAAAAAAAAAAAAAAAGCAGTTACAAGACACTACTGAGTAGATTATTTTAGAGCAAATGGAGACATGCTGGCAGTTCACAAAGGTACAATAGGGAAGAGGGAAATGTTTATTTGGAGAGTGTGCTAGAATTAAACTGCACACGTGTTTTATTATGGGAGACAATCAATCCCTGAGACTGGATGGCTCATGCCAAGACTCAGCAACATAAAATGTTGTGCCAACTTCAAACATAAAGCAACCAATCAATGGCTACCTTTTTTTGAGATCCTAATATATCCAGTGCTTTGCAGATGTTACTTCTCTTAGCCCTCACGGCAATCATTGAAAGAAGGAATTAGAATAGCTTCCTTTTGGCACCTGCACAAGGAAGTTAACTGGTAGAAGCAAATTTAAAGTTAACGCCCCAAATACAGAAGCAAACTCAGGTTGCAAATTGTCACTGCCTGCCAAAGCCAACAGTCTATGTGGGGAGATGAGCCCTACATACTTAAAAAGCGAAAAATATATGACAACTATGCTAGTTGTTATATAGCTACAAAGATGAATTATTTTTTAAAGTTCGAGGAGCTTGCAATCTATTATATAAAAGGTATACTACTGATCTCATAATATAAAACAAATAAGTGTCCGAAGAGAACTATAAACATAGAATTGCTAGGAATAGCAATGAATTTTAGCTCGAGATAATCAGAAAATGACATTGAGCTGTGCCTTCAAGAAAATCAAACTTTTTAACAGGTGGAATTTTTGACAAGAAGGTAGGGCATTTGTCCTGGGAACATGGGAGCATATGACCCATTTTGGGAATGGTAAACAGCAGTCTGGTGTGGTTATAGTATATACAATTAATAAGGAAGTATAATGGGAAATGGTGTCCAAGGAGCAGGTTGGGACCACATTGTGGAGTGAGTTTATGGTCTATCTTGGAGGTAAATGGAAGCCATTAATGACTTTTAAGAACAAGGGATAATATCAGATGTGCATTTCATAAATGTAAATTAGAGAATGAAAAACTGGAGGAAAAACTGGAGAAAATACAGATCATACCCTGAGAGGCCAGTTAGAAACCTATTACTGTGGTGTAATCAAAAATACTGAAGTTAATGGCAGTCAGAGTAGAAGAGAGGGAATATTTTTCAAAAACACTTAATGGGCAGGATTTAGCCACCAACTGAAGGAGTGTAGAAATTAAAGATGACACAATATTGTCTAGCTAAAGTACTAAAAAGGATATATTTGAGAGTAAAGATAAAGTCAGTGAATAATCAGTTTGTATAAGAGACAAACTTAATGCATAGTCTTTTGGGGAAGCAAAAAACCAACACTGTGGGTTGAGGCTAGTAATCAGAATTCACCCAGAATTAGCCTAAATACTATGGGCCCAAGCATTAGGATACTAAAGCAAAGACTTCTTTTTTTCTACCTTTCCTTCTGCTGAACTTGCATTTTATACTAGGTTTGCTCAACTCTCTGATCAGGTGCTTGCTCTGCATGTTATTGAGCTCCAACATCAGAAGTAAAATGATGAGATTTCCTTCCTCTGAAAATGTTACAGGATGTCAATGGCAATCATGTAGTAATAGTTATGTCTGTAGTAACCGTAGTAATGACTTAACCTTGTAAAGCACTTTAAACCTTTTAAAACACTCTAACACTCATTCATTCAACAAATATTTCTGGACCTCATTTACCACGGGAGGTAGCCACGATGATTGCAAGTGTATGTTCTGGAGTCAGGCTGCCTGGGATTGAGTTCTGGCTCTGCCAAACACTGATTGTGTGACCTTGAGCAGTTCTTAACTCCTCTGTGCCATTTTCTGATCTTGTCTATAAGGTAGTAATAACAATCGTATTGGAAAAATGACTGAATGAGTTAATTCATGTAAAGCATTTACAAAAATGCCTGGGACACTTAAGTGTTCAATATGCTGTCATTACTTTCTATGAGACATTCTGGTGAATGCTTTAAAATGGCCAAGGGAGTTATCAAAAAAAAAGAGTTTCTCTTATGAAGGAGCACAAAGTTATTGGGAGAAAATTAGATGGAATATAGAAAATTCATAATATATTTTCATTGATAACTAAAAAGTATATATATTTATGGCATACAATGTGATGTGTTGATATATGTATGCACTGTGGAAAAGCAAAATCAAGCTAATTAGCAAATTCATTACCTCACATATTTATTTCTTTTGTGGTGAAAACACTTAAAATCTACTTTCATAGCAATTTTCAAGAATACAATACATTGTTATTAACTATAATCGCCATGTCGTAGGATGAATCTCTTGAACTTATTCCTCCTATGTAACTGAAATTCTATATACTTTGACCAACATTTCTCCATTCTCTTGTCCCATCAAACTCTCATAACCACCATTCTACTCTCTGCTTCTATAAATTCAACATTTTTAGATTTCACATATAAGTGAGATTATGCAGTATTTATCTTTCTGTGCCTGGTTCATTTCACTTAACATAATGTTCTCCACATTTATTCATATTGTCACAAATAACAGGATGCCCCCTTTTTATGGCTGAATGATATTCCATTGTGTGTGTATATATATATATATATATCACATTTTCTTTATTCATTCATCTACTGATGGACACACAGATAAATTCCAGTCTTAGCTATTGTAGTAATGCTTCAATGAACACAAGAGACAGATATCTCTTTGGCATACTATTCATTTTAGTTCATATTATTTTTAAACCAAACCTTCAAGAACTTGGTTATTTATCTTTGTACCTGATCTCACTACTCCACCCCCAACTACCACTGAAGTACTTAGAATAGTAGCCAGAATAAAGTGGGCACATCTAATAAATGTTTGCTAACCTATTTATTATGTGTCCAAAGAAAGATGCTATTAAAATGCCAATAGAATTCAAAAGGAAAGACTCTGTTCAGTTGGAGGAATCAGAGGTGCCCTTTGAATGACCACAGAGGAGGCAGCATTTGTGGTGCACTTGGATGAATCATTGAGATTTGATGTTATGTCATGCGCCCCCACAACAGGGGAGGTAGGTATATCACATTCTCTAATCTGACGTTTATAGATGACACTTTGCTTTAACAAAGCATGAAGGTGAAGTGACTTGCTCAAGGTCACACTACTGTAGCAACATCAGTGGGCTAGGAACTGAGTGCTCCCAGCTTCTAGACCAGTTCTATCTGGTTAGGATGGCATAGACCCTGCAGCTTTACAGACAGCTTGTTTAGCACGTTTGCCCCTCATTCTGGGTTATGGGCTATGAACAGACTAAAGTTCCTCTCCCCCAGCCTCTAAGTGTCATTGCGCACTCCATGTTTGGGCATCAATCTGCCTTGCAGCCATCACTGGCAATGAAATTAAAGCTCAGTGCAGAGCAGGTGGACCATTTCCCCATTCTGGCAGGCACACATTAGGCTCCCCTACCGCATCTAGGAGTTGCTAACACCAGCAGCAAAGAAAGGGAAGCATGACCAACAGCTATGAGAGCGCCATTTCCACAGCAGGCAGTGTCAGCAACTCCTCCTTCTGGGGCAGCAGCAACAAGGAGACATGCCTGTGCACCTGCATAGCAGGAGTACTCAACAAACTCCCCATGAACGAACCTGGCATTTTGAAAATGAAAAGGCTTCATGATAGCCAATATGAGAAAAATCATAGTGAGAACTTCCTCACACTTACTGTACAGTTTCATGTTATGTTTATTTTCAATTACACACCACACTGGGGGTGGGAAACACCATTGTCTTTTCAGGTTTGACCCTTTAACAGTTGTGATCTGTTTCAATTTTTGTTTAAATCTTAATGTAGAGTAGGAAAATGTATTTTACTATCTTTCCTTTGGTTGAAGTTGTTTTAAGAACAAAAATATTTTTAACCTCAGTGGGACCATAGCCACCCTTTTGTATCAAGCAGGTAAAACAAAATGTCAATGTTATTGCTATGACATTTTTGGTTTTGCCCAAATTATTTCAAATATTAACTTGGAGCAGGCAATGAGATTATTTGGATGGCAAATTTTTGATATTTCCTAGGCTATGCAAAGGATGTTCTCTGGGTTATTATTCCTTCACTTTTTAAAAAAAACTTTCGGCTATTGGAAATTTGACAAATTTAATTTCTTAGCATGGCTCTATCAACTACAATACAACTGTTTTCTGAGTTACACTCAAACACTGTTGTCAAAACCAGCAGAACTTTTCAAAATTAGCCTCATGCCTAAAATATTATATTTCAAGTCACCCAAGGCAGAAATACAGAAAGAAATTATGCCAGATATAGAATGAGAAACACAACAATGGAATGAGGAAGAATTTCAGACAATACTCAGTTGAGGTCAGGTTCAGGCACTGCTGAGGAGGATATAAATTATTACAAACTTTCTTGCTGAAAATTTGATATATTCATAAAACCAAATAAATGTTATGCAGCCATTAAAAATTATATGACAAATCAGTTCAACTGGAAAGATGATCATAATGATATGTTAAAATAGAAAAAAAGCAAATTATAAAATTATGAAAAGCATGATCCCATTTTAATAAAATATACATATTAAAGGGTATATATGGTATATATTTTCCACGTGTGTGTATGTGTGTGTGTATATATATATATATATATGTGGGTGTGTGTATGTGTGTGTGTGTTTGTGTGAATAGGGAAAAGTGTGCATATGGGCAGTCGATTCTCATTATTTGCATTATTTATGTTATATAAAGTTGAATTAGCCACTGTTCCTATGGGAAATAAAGAATTAGGTTTCTGTGAGCCTCTGATCACAATGTTTCTGTCAACGAACCAAAACAAAACCTTGTTTTATGTGTGTTTTACGTGTGTTTCTGTTTGAAATATGACTTCATATATATTTTTCACAAATAATTATATGCATTATTTCTTCATAATAACACACTAGTCAAGAAGAGTTTAAATTTTTCCTGAACCTGGGTAAAATGAATATAAATTTCTCTGACTTTCAGCCTCAGAACAATGTTGTCCATTATGCCTATTTTTATCAGGTGTCATCTCATGAATCCCAAATTCAGCCATTTCTCCTTTCCATAGCTTTATCAGGCACTATTGATGCTACTTTAGCACTTTCCAGAGCAACCTCACCTACAGGCACATATCAGCCAATTTCCTCTTTCTTTCTCTGGATGTACCCTATTGTGGATTGCTTAGCATTGAGCTTAGAGTTAACAGCACTAAAACTCATGCCTGAATGAGGCTTATCTAACACATGCATTTTCTCCATAAGGCACGTCACAGCTTTCTTGAGCTTAAAAACACTGGACAGCACTTCAGCAGTACTCTTGGGAGCGATTTTAAACAGCAAAATTGCCAAGAAAAAGTACAAAAATGGGAAGAAGTGGCACTAAAGTGACAATGGAAAAAAACTCTTGGAAATATATATATATGTATATTTCAAAGCCTTTCCTCACTACACCCATCCTTGCTTATCTCTCTTACATTTCCATCCCATCTTTGTTTCTTCTTTCTCCTTATTTCCTTCTTGTAAAAGAAAATTTAGCTAAGATTGATAGGTTCAAGAAGTAAAACCAAAAAAAAAAGAGTTACGATCAAAAATTACCAATGAAAATTGTGGTACACACACACATATATATATATATAAACGTGTGTGTGTGTGTATATATATCCAAGAAGTATATATATATATCTCCAAGAGAAGACATATATATCTCTCTCCAAGAGGATATATATATATCTCTCTCTCCAAGAGGATATATATATATATATCTCTCTCCAAGAGGATATATATATATATATCTCTCTCTCCAAGAGGATATATATATATATATCTCTCTCCAAGAGGATATATATATATATATATATATATCTCCAAGAGGATATATATATATATATATATATCTCCAAGAGGAGATATATATCTATATATATATCTCCAAGAGGAGATATATATCTCTCTCTCTCCAAGAGGATATATATATATATCTCTCTCTCTCTCTCCAAGAGGATATATATATATATCTCTCCAAGAGGATATATATATATCTCTCCAAGAGGATATATATATATATCTCTCCAAGAGGATATATATATATATCTCTCCAAGAGGATATATATATATATCTCTCTCTCCAAGAGGATATATATATATATATCTCTCTCCAAGAGGATATATATATATATATCTCTCTCCAAGAGGATATATATATATATCACCAAGAGGATATATATATATATCGCCAAGAGGATATATATATATATATCTCTCCAAGAGGATATATATATATATATATATATCTCCAAGAGGATATATATATATATATATATATATATATCTCCAAGAGGAGATATATATATATATATATATCTCCAAGAGGATATATATATATATATCTCTCCAAGAGGATATATATATCACCAAGAGGAGATATATATATATCGCCAAGAGGATATATATATATATATCTCGCCAAGAGGATATATATATATATATCTCCAAGAGGATATATATATATATCTCTATCTCCAAGAGGATATATATATATATATATAATCTCCAAGAAGATATATATATATATATATATCTCCAAGAGGATATATATATATCTCTCTCTCTCCAAAAGGAGATATATATATATATATCTCTCCAAGAGGATATATATATACATATATATCTCTCCAAGAGGATATATATATACATATATATCTCCAAGAGGATATATATATATATATATCTCTCCAAGACGATATATATATATATATATCTCCAAGACGATACATATATATGTAAATCTCCAAGAGGATATATATATATGTATATCTCCAAGAGGATATATATATCTCTCTCTCTCCAAGAAGATATACATATATATATATCTCCAAGAGGATATATATATATATCTATCTCCAAGAGGATATATATATATATATCTCTATCTCCAAGAGGATATATATATACATATATCTCCAAGAGGATATATGTATACATATATCTCCAAGAGGATATACATATACATATATCTCCAAGAGGATATACATATACATATATCTCCAAGAGGATATACATATACATATATCTCCAAGAGGATATACATATACATATATCTCCAAGAGGATATATATACACATATATCTCCAAGAGGATATATATACACATATATCTCCAAGAGGATATATATACACATATATCTCCAAGAGGATATATATAAAAATATCCTTGGTTACATATATATACATATATATACCCATATCCAAGATATATATATTATATAATATTATATATATAATATAATATTATATATATATATATAAAATATATATCTCTCCAAGAGGTTCATGTGTGTGTGTGTGTATGTGTGTACCACAATTTTCACTGGTAACTTTTTATCGTAACTCTTCTTTCTTTCTTTGGTTTCATTTCTCTTTGTACCTATCAATCTTAGCTAAGTTTTCTTTTACAAGAAGGAAATAAATTTAAGGAAAAAGAAGAAACAAAGATGCAGTTGAAGTGTAAAGGAGGTAAGCAAGGAGGGGTGTAGTGAGGAAAGGCTTTGAAATTGGCCCAAACAGCAGATTTAATAACAAATACAGTCTTTAAAGAAAATGTTTATAATCAGTTTCTTCCTTAGAGACAAGTAACAAATAGAAAAAATACATGCAAGTGTTGACCATTGAAGGAAAGAACGATTATAGAAGATATTTAGGGTTTACTTTTTTACCGCTTATATCATTTTCTGATCAAAATGTTATCTAATAACTTGATTTACTAATAGCAATATGTACCACTTGCAATTCTGGGCTCTAGGGCCTCGGCATTAAGAAACTGGATAAGGTCTTTAATCCCTTGAATTTCATAAAAATGGGAAGGTGTGAGACCTTCAAAGTGGCACATCTTTAATTACTCACATACTTAAGTTCAGGTGTGGGCAGTTTCTCTGAGTCTGCACTAACTCCGAGTCTGAATGAACTTTAACTTAATTTAAAGAAAATCTCCAAGCTTAGACAAAGAGGCTAGAAATGAATCATAGTGAGTGACACGCTGTGATTCTCATTCCTCGTCTCTATGATGTCAGTGTTTCAAGGCAGTTTCCTGTGGTGCCAGAGCAATAGTAGCATTGTGCATTCTTCTCAGGTCAGCACATGGAACAAGCAATAGAAATCCAATATTATTTTCTAAAGCACAGAAGAAATAAAATTATATTTCTTCTATGCAACATCATTTCCCCATAAATCTTTCTTAACAGATATTATTTATCTGAGTCAACACTTCCTTACAGTCTATCCACATCCTATTAGTCCTAGTTTAGAGTTGGCAAAACAAAAGATAGATTTTTCATGTGGGAAGAACTATTGAATGGCAAAGATATTTGTTGTTGTTGAATGGCAAAGACAACTGTTGAATGGCAAAGACCTTCTCAAGAAGGTGAGAAGACAAGCCAAGATGGCTTGTCATTTTGCCTTTTGGTGCCCAATACAGATCAACTGTGCCACTGATCAGCTAAAGCAAATCCTCCCATCCATAAAGAGTAGAAAGTGTTATACCACAGTAAAAGAGTCCTTTATGTTCATGCACTACTCAACAAGAATTCTTGTCAAGAGCCTAGTAGCTGCTGGGAACTATGCCAAGCACTGAAGAAAAGCTATAAAAAAAATATAGACAATGTCCCTAATGTCACGCATTGACCGTTTGGTTGAAGGAGATACACAATAAACAAACGAACACACAAAGTAATTTCAGATTGTGAGGACTATGAAGAAAAAATTTTAAGAACAGAAAGTAGGCCGGGCATGGTGGTTCACGCCTGTAATCCCAGCACTTTGGGAGGCCGAGGCGGGTGGATCACGAGGTCAGGAAATCGAGACCATCTTGGCTAACACGGTGAAACCCCGTCTCTACTAAAAATACAAAAAATTAACCAGGCGTCGTGGCGGGCGCCTGTAGTCCCAGCTACTCGGGAAGCTGAGGCAGGAGAATGGTGTGAACCCTGGAGGCGGAGCTTGCAGTGAGCCGAGATCGCGCCACTGCACTCCAGCCTGGGAGACAGAGCGAGACTCCGTCTCAAAAAAAACCAAAAACCAAGAACAGGAAGTAATTGGAAGAAAAAGGAAAAGCAGGTGGAGCTCTTAGAAAGTGTGGCCATACAAAGCATTCCTGGGGACATGCTATGGAGCTGAACACAAAAAGGTAAGAATCCAGCCAACCCAAGAGTAAGGAATGGAACATTCCAGGACATGAGAAGAACAGTATATGCAAAAGCCCTGAGAAGACGTGGCATGTCCAGTGTGGCTATATCCCAGTAAGAAAAGGAGTATAACACAACCGCGTTAGAGAGAAAATGAACACGCAGGGCCTATGGGGAATTCAGATTTCAAGAGCAATGGAAAACCATTAATAGATTTAAAACAAGGGAAGCCCTGATATAATTTCCTATTTTAAAATGCCTCTCCATCTGCTGCAGGGTGTAGAATGTAAGGGAACAGCCAAGAAAAAAATAATACCAGTAATGAGGCTATAACTGAGATCCAGATGAGAGAAAGGTTGAAAGTTGAAACTGGGGTGGCAGTAGTGGTAATGAAAAGAAATGAACTAGTTAGAGAGATATATTGGAAGTAGGAGCAACAGAGCATGGACATTTCTGGATTTAGGAAAGCGTGATGAAATAGAAAAAGAAATTAAAAGTTATTATAAAATTTTAGGCTTGAGAAACTGAGTAGATTGTATGATCATTTACTGAGTTGAAAAAAAAAAAAGGGGAATGAGTACCAGTCAGGAAAGTAATCAGAGTCCTGTTGGGGTGTGTCAACTTTTGGATGTCTAGTAGATACATAAATAGTGTCAGGCAGAAGTATATGTGAGTCTAGAGTTTAGGAGACAAATCCAGAGATATAAATTTGGGAGTCTTGGAAGTCACTTAGCGATAGATGATAATTAAAGGCATGGAACTAGATGAGGTCATCTAGGAAAGAAGGATGTACGGATTTGTGGTGGAAAAGGCAAGCTATCAGTTAACAAACTGAAAACTGTGGGAGGTTTGACAAGAAAGGTGAAGATATGAATTAATTGTTTCAAAGAGAGAAATCAAACTCATTAGGGAACTGTAGGTGATGGTTGAGTACCATTTGAAATGTATAGTCATTCTTTAATGTGAAGCCAGTAAGTCAGGCTTTGTGATTTTCTTCAGTAAAGGTTGGCTGCTGCTGTACAGGAGCAGAAAAGATAGCTATTTTCACCAGATTGGGGTTCAGTCAGACAAGGACAATAAATGGAAAATGAGGCAAAGGAGTTAAGGGTGACTGCAAGGGAAGGATTATAGGAAAAGACTATGAAATCGATTTAGATGAGGAGAAAAGCAAAGAGAGGAAGTGAGAAGTTGATGGATAATGAAAAATAGCTGGGAGATTCAGTAAGATCAAAAAGCTATTGCATAGAGAATCTTAGAATAAATAAGCTTCAAGTGAATGCTGTTGACCAGGAGTAGGATGTTTAAAATCAAGATTTCTGAGATGATGCAGATACTAGTGATGATACAATTTAGGGTATGACCATGGGAGAGAATGGGTAGGTAGAGACAAAATTTAGATCATGTCCTTTTATACTCAGCAATTTCTTGTGAGAGAATCAAACCAAACACACCACTGTGCAGTGCTAGAACAAATAATCTTTTTGGAAGTAGAAAACCATAGGTTATGTTATACTTCTGTCATTTACTGGTGGCATGCCTTGGAAAAGCCTTCAGTGTCTGTTTTATGATCTGAAAAAATGGGGCTAACAATAACTAAGTTAACATTCACAGGATTTTTGTCATTGTTAAATAGAATGACAGATATCAAACTCATTTTAAAGCAGAAAACCACTATAACATGCAAGCCATAATCAGGATTATTTTATAAGTAAGAAACAAGGGTCAAGATAACTAAATGTTCAAGGTTAGATGATAAATGAAGGACCTAGAATTAAACCCCCATTATTTGATTCGTAGTCTACTGCTCTTTCCACCACACCATTTACAATTTTGTCAAACATAAAATCTACATCTCATTATTAAAAACAAATAACTTTGCACATTTTGATCTTTGTGCAAATACATTTATTATAACAAGAAATGTGGTGGTACACTGAATTATAAACTGATTTTTCATGAATTGTCATCCAAAAAGCAGAAATTCTTGATACCATACCATTACAACATATTACATTCATGCACCTCTTTTTTGGTCAATGATGAACTACACATAGGACAATGGTCTCATAAGATTATAATACTGTATTTTTACTCTACCTTTTCTACGTTTAAATATACAAATACTTACCATTGTGTTGCAATTGCCTACATTGCTCAGTAGAGTAACAAACTTCAGATTTGTAGCCTAGGAGCAATAGGCTATACTATATAGTCTAAGTGTGTAGTAGGATATACCATCTAAATTTGTGTAAAATACATTCTACGTTACTCACAGGACAAAATCAACACATTTCTCAGAAAATATCCATGTCATTAAGCAGTGCATATGTGTACTTCCTTGAGTCAAAGAATGAGACTCGGCACAGCTCATTATTTTGAGTACCAATGCCCAGTGCAGATCCTGTTAAGACTGGTGTGATTGCAAGAACAATCCGCATTATGAACACTGGAAGTTTTTATATTTGCATTGCCCAGAGTGACATGCATATATAGCAACTAAACTTTGTCCAAAAATGAAATAAAATAAAATATCTCTCCTGGCCCAGAGCACTGTGTTAGCCACAGAAGAAAATGGAAGGGTATTTAAATAGCTATTTAACTCACTCAGATAAATGAACTAATACAAGTAAAATATAATACTTTGTCTCATGAAAACAAATCAATGAGAATAATAAACTACATTTAGAACAAGGAAAAATATTGCATATTGATTACTCTTCTTTGATGTCTAGAATGAATAATGTAGTATGGGAATCTTCACTACATTACAGTGTGAACACATCCAAGCTAAATTGTACACTATTGCTCACAAATTATACCTTGCTAATCAGGTAATGTGCTGTGTCTTCTTACAAAGTAGGCACCAAAAAGTAGTCATTGCAGCATTTGAGACTGGGCATGGACTCCTAGAGTTCACTCTTTCTTTCCCAAAGTGCATTGTTGGTGGCAACTACCCCTCACACACGTGTTATCAACCACCCACTAAAAAAGATGCCTATCACTGGCCAACTAGTATAGACCCGACTTTAAGATATGGGGTGAGTGTCTGCAAGAATACTTACTACAGCCTGGCTCATTTTCTGTTTTATAAAATAAAACCACCTCTCATTTCTTGTTGACTTTCACTTTCTACCTTTTCTTCTTTATTTTTCCAAAGGGAACCTGAGGCCAGATTTTTAAAAGGGTGTTTACTTCAGTAAACACGATTTGGCTTGTCACCTACACAATCTGTCACTAATTCTTCTTCCACAACCCCATTCACGTTCTCAGCAAATGCCTAAGTTGGGCTTCTAGATCAGTTCTGCTAGAATTTGTGTGTGTGTGTGTGCGCATGCATGTGCATGTGTGCATGTCCACGTGTGTGTGCATGTCCACACATGTGTGCATTGGAGGAACAAGACTGAAACCCTATACTTTCTGGTTTTGTACAAGACAATGCTTTTACTAATCACCTGTCTGTTCCCTAGTACCTATAACTCCTTAAAAATTGCTATCCTAGACCATCTTCCTGTTCATCAAACCCTCAATCCCACCCATCTCTATTATCATCACATTTAAATGCCTTTTCTCCTTCTTTCATCCTTCTACCAAAAGATGGTGATTGTAAGATATGAACTACCTTATCTTTCCTACTCCAAATGTTCCAGAGTCTACTTTCCTATGTTCCTTTGATTTTCTTCCTTCTTAATCTAAGACCTTCTTTCTTCCCCAAGACACCATGCCTAGAATATAACCAAATGTTTTTCTACCTGTCCACATCTCCACTCCTCTTTGCCTGTCCAGGTCTCATTTAACAAAAAGACCCACCTCAAATCCCACCTCCTATAGGAAGCCTTCCCTTACATCCCCAGAAGAAAAAGAGATATACCCCTCTTCCATATTCTTATCACAAGTTTTGCTTTTATTTTTATTTTGAGATAGGGCCTTTCTCTGTCACCCAGCCTGGAGTGTAGCGATGCCATTAGAGCGCCCTATAGCCTCAAATTCCTGGGCTCAAGTGATCCTCCTGCCTTGGCCTCCCAAGTAGCTAAAACTAGAGGTATATACCACTACATCTGGTTATTTTTTTAATTTTTTTATGGTGATGGGGTCTCACTGTGTTGCCCAGGCTGATCTAGAACTCCTGGCCTCAAGTAATCCTCCTGCTCCAGCTTCCGAAAGCACCGGGATTCCAGGCATAAACCACCATGCTCAGCCCACAAATATTTTTCATACATGTGATTTGGCAGGTAACCTAATTCTGCCTTGTGACAATTGCATAATTATCTTGAATTGCTGTTTTATTTTCCTATTTTGTTATTTAACTTTGTGCATATTTCTGATATGCCTTCCCAACTAGATTTTAAGTGTTTTAAAGGAAGACATGATAACAAACATCTCTTTTCACAATTTATTAAATATGCATAGAATTATTCACTTGATTTGATATGTGGACATTACTTTAGATGTAATGTCAAATAAAAACATAAATGGTTTTAAAAGAGTATCATGATATTGATATAATTTTAGAGAGTAATTAAACAACTTACATACTCTGAAACCCACAATTCTGCTTCTAGATGTTTGCCCTAAGGAAATGCTTGCATGTGTGTACCACGAGCATGACCAAGGAAACAATGCATTATTGCTTGTAATAATGAAAAATTGGAAGCAATCTAAGGCAATAGTTCTCAATATGTGGGTTGCCCTCCAGGGGACATTTGGAAATGTCTGGACATATTTTCTGATAGTCATAATTGATGTTACTGGCATCCAGTGAGAAGAGGCCAGAGAGGGTACTAAATATCCTACAGTGCACCGAACAATCCCCCAAAACAAACAATTATCTGGTTCAAAATGTGAACAGTGCTGAGGTTGAGGGACCCTGATCTAACTGTTCATCAGCAGATAAGCAACTGTATTATATTTATTCAAAAGGATAACGTTAAAGCAAATGAAACAATGTGTATCAAAATAGGTAGATCTTGAAATGCAATGTTAAGTGAAACTAGAATGTGGTGAAATAATATACACAAATGGTCTGAATGTTTGTATATTCCAGAAGCACTCAAAGCCATGTTATAAATAGAACATGAACTGGAAAGGTATGAATCAAATTCATGATTTGGGGCTGCTTCAAGAATGGGAGGGAGAAGAATGGACCTAGGGAGGATAACTTGAAATAGATTTCAACTTTATGATACTACTTTACATTTAAAAAATCAACCAATATTCTCTAGAGCCCACATAAATCTGTTCCATCTTGTGGTTAGCGTTAGCAAGATGTTGTTGCAAAAAGAAATGCAAATTAAACTGCTAAAAACTAATTATGAGTGTAAAACGCTCAAAAGAATGCCAAAGGTAGAAACTCATTTTATAAGGAGATGATGCCCCAAACATCTTCTTTCTTCATCTACAACCCCTGTGAGTGGGACTATTTGAGGTCAGATGCCACAGCTGTACGGCTGTGACCACTGGTCCCTTTCCAGCTTCTCTCTCTCCTCACTCGCATGTCTCATTCAAGGCCAACCTGACATCTACAGCCCAAGGCTGAGGGTTTTATATAGATTTGTGGCTCTTCAGCCATGGATGAAACGCTCCTTATCTACACACACACTCCATACTGGGCCAATCTATTGGAAAGGACTTTTGTCAAGACACTTCCTTCTTTGATCTGATCATTTCCATCACCACAGGCTGCAGTGTTCGTATTTGGCTGATACCCACACTGATTGTTGCCCAGTCTTTTTTTTTTTTCCAGGAATGATATCTTCCCCCACTACCTACTATGTGTAGATAGGAATTTAAGTGAAGATAGATTCCCCCAGAACAATTTATTCAAAGATTACTTTAGCAAATATTTTCTAGGTACTTGCTGTGCTCCTGGGCATAAAATCTTGATGCCTGGGCCATCTGCTGCCCCACTGCTGTGGCAGCATCTCTTCTAAGCTCAGTTTTCCCCTGATTCCCTATGCTGCTTTAGCTAATGAGTTTCTGCCTGACGCTACTTCCTCTCCTTCTCCACTGACTTCATAAGACCCAGATCATTACACTCATCCCAGCCCATTACACTCCCCATCATACTCTCCATCTAACAAATTGCAGCACCCTCGAGTATTTTAAAGCATCAGAGCAAGTGAAGACTATACATGATAAATAAAAATTTATCATGTACTCTAAATGATAATCTCAAATCAAAGAAATGGTTTGAGAAAAAAATATATTCAGTATATTTTTGTTTTCTATAATACACACTATAGAAAGTAAAACCTGACAAAATGTTCTTGGCTGGCAGAAAACAGAATGAAAAGCACTGCGGGAGGTATGGATTTTCAAAGGTCAAGAAGCCTTACTCTCAGGACACCTGCTTTGCCATTTCACTTCCCTAAAGGAGCTCTGCCCATTTCTAGAGAGAGGCAACGTGCAATTACTTCTCAGGCAGATCTGCATTTTCGCCTCATAGATCTTACTGACCTATTTCTTATTTCCCCCCACATAAAAAATAAAAGTAATAAAAAGAGCCACATGTACATTTCACAGAGCAAATAAAAAACCAAGACATACTCATCAATTCACTGTATCTAATTTTCACATTTTTCCTTTAGTTTCGCATGAGTGAAATCTGAAAGGAAGAATACCCCATAATGTACTAACATTGCACAGTGAAGTGATAGCAACATTAGAGAGCTGTCGAATGTCCAAAGCAAAACTAACCCAGCAAACCCAACCCAATCCCTCCTCTAAGAAACACTTACATTTACGCCATCTACTGAAAGTTCACCTGCCACTTGAAGTGCAAGACACTTTAAGTTTTCTAAATGTGCCTTCTTTTATTGACTTGATCAATTTAGCTTTTCGCTCATGGTGTGTATGGTCTCTGATTTACCTTGAATTCACTGGAACCATTTGATGTTTTGGCCATTATTTTCCCATTAAAGTATATATGGTGTAAATGGATTTTCAGGTTCACTGAGAGTACAAAAAGCTTTCACTGCTTAATGAAAGTGCGTTCTATCATGTCTTATGGTTAGTGCCTACATAACCAGTTCTTGCACCAGGACAGGGCAAAATGGGAAAGACCAGCAGCCCTCTGCTGGGGTGGGGCAAGAGGGGGTCTGATCTAGCTGTTGACACTAAAAGATGGTGCAGTTTGTGCAAGGCATGAGATCCAGCACAAGGTAAAAATAACAACTACGGGAGAGAGACAAAGAATCCTACCAGTAAGGTACCTCGAAAGGTGGACAGAGGATAAGAATTGCAAATCCATTAATAATATTCCAGAACAAAAAGGTAGAAAGTATAAAAATACTTGATTTCGTAAAAATGTTGATTCTCCCCAAATTAATTCAAAAATTCAGAGAAATTCCAATCAAGATCCTAAGAGAATTTTTAAACTTATAAATGTGACAAACTGTTTCTAACGTTCATCTGGAAGAAAAAGTGCTGAAGAATAGCCAACAAATTTTTATGAGAAAAAATTACAATGATGGTCTAATGTTAGCATATACTAAAATGTGACATAAAGCTACAGCAATCAAAACCTTGTGGATGCCAGAATATGCAAATTATATAAATAAATTAGAGTATAATTTAAAAACAGATCTATGTATTACTTACAAATGTAGTCTCTAGTAAAACTGGCTCTTAACAGAAAAAAATGTCTGTAACTCAGTCAATAATTTATACAATTTATTTTCCAAATCAGAACAGTTTGACAGTAAAAAGGAACACCAATAGGATGATAGAACAACAGCCAAATATTGAACTCTCCTATGCAAATCTTGACATATGGTTACATAGTTACCTATAGGGCTGTTTCTGCATAATTTATAGCTCCTCATTTCACTCTCAGAGCCAGTTCGGATACTAAATTCTACAGTTGCCCAAGTTATAAGGCCTGGTCTCCAGGCAGGTGTTCAAGAGCCGAGCTCCAGGCTCTGAGAAAGGCTATGCCAAGAACAAGACAGGGCCCATATTCTCAGACACGATTGGAAGATAATATCTAGGTTACATCTTCAAGAATTTGACAGCAATTAAGGCAGAGATTTAGTTTCAATGACTTGAAATACAAGAGACAGGAGCTTCAGGTTACCCTGATGTTGAGCACCGAAATGCTGACCAAGAGGGATTGCCTCAGGTTTAGAGTGAACAGAAGATGAGGACAAAGTGTGGTATTGTACAAAGGCCAGGAAACAGACAGGACCTAGCAGAGTTTTCACTTTACTTTTACCTACTTCATAAGTGTCATAAATTTTGGGGGAAATTCTTGAGACAAACTGACCATTATTTTTACCAACATAAAAAAGCAAACCACCATAAAATGATTCTCAGTAAGAAAGCTTCAACAGTTAAAATCAAATAAAATATGTGAAAATGGTGCAGAGGGCTGCCAAGAACTCTGAGTCCATACACATTTTACTATCACTGAAATTTACATAAAGCATTTATTGCTGGACACTTTACATGCACTATCTCATTTAACCACAGCCACCACTCCAAGCTATTGTATTAGCTTCACCTAAGAGAAGCTGAGGCTTCCAGAAGAGGTACCTCACATCCCGGCTAATTGGCAGAGTCAGAACTCAAGTCTTTTTGACTCTTAGCCTTTATGTCTTGTTGGTATCAGGATTAATTTGGGGGTAAATGAATAGAGATGCCTGGCAGCACAGGATAAGTCCAATAGATACTCTCAGGAAAAGCAATTGCACAAAATCTAGTCAGTTACGTTTTAGTTTTGAAGAAAATAAATACTCATTAAATTATAATTATCTGGTTTACCCGATAACACCAAAATCACAACATCAATCTTAGAATAATCCTTGGCTCTTCTTTCACTCACACACTCTACAATCAAATCCTGTCAGTCTAGTCTTCAAAATAGATTCAGCATCTCCATCGCTACCCTACTGCTCCACAAGCTCATCATCTCTGTCCTGACTCTTTCTAAATACAATGTCAAAATGGATCTCTCTGTTCCAACCCTTGCTCACTGCAAGGGCTCAACCTCTCAGCCAGAAGGACTCCATTACAAGCTACGCTGATCATGTCCATTAGATGCTCAAAGCCCTGCAGCAGCTCTCCACTTCACTCCAGGCAAAAGACAAGTCCTGGACATTGCCTATAGTGATCTGGCTTTTGTGATCTGGCTTCCTGCTGACTTTCTTTTTCTTTCTTTCTTTCTTTTTTTTTTTTTGAAACAGGGTCTCACTCTGTCACCCAGGCGGGAGTGCAGTGGCACAATCATAGCTCACTGCAGCCTCAACCTCCTGGGCTCCAGCAACCCTCCCAACCTTGGCCTCCCAAAGCATTGGAATTATAGGTATGAGCCATGGCACCAGCCCTGTACTAACTTTCTAATGCACCTCCCCCACTTCCATGTGACTCACTTTGCTTCTTTGCTGTTCTTCAAATACAATAAGTACATTATCACCTCAGGGTCTACATTTGCCATTCGCCTGCCTTGAATGGGAAATCTACTTGCTTACCTCACCGCCAGATCCCTTACCCCCTTATCTCATGGCCAGATCCCTTATTTCTTTATCTCATGGACAGATTCCTTATCTCTTTATCTCATAGCTAAATTTCTTACCTCATTACTTCATGGAGAGATCCCTTACCTCCTTACCTCATGACCAGATCCCTTACCTCCTTACCTCATTGCTAAATTTCTTACCTACTCACTCAATAGCTAAATTCCTTACTTACTCGCCTCTAGCTAAATCCTTTACCTCCTTCAGGTCCTCATCAAAATGTTGGTTTATTAGTGAGGTCACTAATAGATTAACTAACGATCCCTTCCTCCCACGTATCTTCTTCCCCTGCATAATATTCTCCAAGGCATTATCACCAGCCAACATGATATATGTACAGTCATAATTTATTATCTTTATCTCTTTATCCCACTTGAATGTGTTAGCTTGAACCATATGACATTGCCTTTTATGTAGGTAGAAAATGGTCAAATGTCTATAATTTCATTTTGTTTAACTTAGTAGTTGATATGGTTTGGCTGTGTCCCCAACAAAATCTCATCTTGAATTGTAATTCCGATGTGTCATGGGAGGAGCCTGGTAGGACGCAATTGAATTTTGGGGGCAGATCTTTCCCTATTCACTATCACTTCTCATGATAGTGAATAAGTCTCACAAGGTCTGATGGTTTTAAAAATACAGGGGTTTTCCTGCACAAGGCACAAGCTCTCTTGTCTTGTCTGCCACCATGTGAGATGTGTCTTTCACCTTCTGCCATGATTGTGAGGCTTTCCCAGCCACGTAGAACTGTAAATCCAATAAATCTCTTTCTTTTGTAAATTACCCAGTCTCAGGTATGTCTTTATCAGCAGTGTAAAAGCAGACTAATACAGTAACTTTATAATGATCTGTTCTATACACTGCTAAATTTCCTAATGCAGATAACACTGCCTTGCATATAATAGGTGTTCAATAAATAATTGTTTAAAAATGACTTGTTTGGCACAAGTTTTAAATAACTGAAACATGTAGAAGTAGGTAGATGTCTTGTCTAACTGATGGTAATTAATTTCCATCTCAGCCCAATTTAGTCCCCAATTATCACATCTTATATACCCAATTAGGAAATTAGTTCAACCTGAACCGCCCTTGTGGTTTCTCTGGAACTCAAAGCTAGTGGTATTCACCCTACTTGCCTCCATCTCTTCAAAGACTTCAAAGCTCTGAGTTTTTCCTGTTGACAGTTTCAAAAAAAAAAAAGAAGTTATCTATTACTTTCTGTTCTTGGACCTCCCCTACATATTCCACACTTTGGAAGGGGAAACCTGGCATGGACCAGGGTATTCTGGGGTCCCTGGTAGGCTGTTCCCGGATCACACAGTCACGGCAACTCTTTACTGAGTTAGGAGTAGGAAAAAGGTAGAAAGGCCTCTCGTCCTCCCTTTCTGCTCTCTTTGTTAAAGGCTTAGGGAGTCTTGATCCCCAATCTTAATATATACTAAATAACATTTTATTTCCACTTCATTATTTTCTTGCAATTTACCGTTAACTGCTTTCTTACTATTCAACATGACTTTTATTTTTAAATTTTAAGTACTTTTAAATTCCATGGAAGATTATGTATTTATAGCAGTAAACGCTCAATAATATTAATATCAGACCTGCTTTTTCCCCTTTTTTGAATCTGGGTCCAAAATAATCAAATAGGCTTTACCCTATTTGTTCTGTCAAATATATTTGTACTGGGTCTGAGACACCATAACACAGAGGACATAATCATTACTGGAATGTAATGAGGAGAATGTGCATATCTTGGGAATTACCATATATGCATGTTCACCACCTCTTCCTCCCCACTCTTCCCACCAACTCAGACTCCAGATCTTTTTTGGGACTCCAGAAATTCACCAGGGATATTCTTCCAAAGGTTTATGATACCTCCTTTTCTCTTGCTGATATAATTGCCAAGCTGTGTGACGTAAGGAGCTCTCTATCCTGACAGTTCTCATTTACAGACAGAAAGCCATTACATCCTCATTTCAGCCACAGACCAAATGTTCAGTGTGTCTTTTTAAAAAATATTAACTCAAAGTTGTTTTAGGACAGAGTTTTCTGCTTCAGTTACTGTCTTAGTCCATTTGTGCTGCTATAACAAAATGTGACACACTGGGTAATTTACAAACAACAAAAATGTATTTTCTCACAATTCTGGAGACTGGGAAGTCCATGAAGAGGTCTGAGCATTGGTGTCTGGTGAGAGACCACTCCATTGATGAAATCTTTGTTGGTAGCATCCTCACATGACAGAAGGCAGAAGTGTGAAAAGGGCCAAAGGCTGTGTGAAGCCTCTTTTTTAAAGGTCCTAAGCCCACGAACATGGGCTCCACCTTTATGACTTAATCACCTCACAAAGCCCCCACGTCTTAATACTATCACGCTGGTGAGTAAGTTTTAGCAGAGGAATGGGGAGAGGGGCATTCAGACCTACCAGTTACAGTCCTACCTTTCATGTCTACACCTTTCTTTGGACTGAGCCTTGGAAAGATATAAGGTGAAAAAAAAAAAAAAGAAAGAAAGAAAAGACAGGATAGGAAACATATCTACAGGGCCCTTTCTATGTCCCAGGTTCCTGTTCCATATATTGCCTTGTTTCCATCTCATGGTTTTGAGGAATCTGTTAAATCTAGAGCAGGTGAGTAAGAAAATACTTGAAGTCAAGGAATTAGGTAATCTAAGACAGTGACTGTGTGGGAAGTTACATGGAGATGGGCTCTGAACCATCACGGGGACTTGAGTGCTCTACTCTCATTTATATTCCAGAAGAGTTGTGGACATTCCTGGCCAGATCTGTGTAACAGAAGCCAGGAAAATCACATACTGAGGGCACCCCCGCTCTGGACTGTAATGAAGGCAAAAGCGTTAGGCTTGCCAAGAAACACTTCTACTTCCTTGTTCTCCATTTAAACTTGAAATGACTTCACTATCCTTCTTTCCCCCTTTGTAATTTAGGATATGTCCAAAATGAGCAGACAGTAAGAACAATAGCTCTAAATTATACCAACAGTTTAAATATCATTTTAACACAGTGCAATTTTAAATGTTGTGCATTCCTTCTACCTAGCATCTCAGTATTTTCCTTGTTCCTTTGACCTTAGTTTTGACTAGAAGCTCTTCTGTGAGGTAGCAAAAGAGTTCAACTTCTGGAGGTTACCAAGCCTCCCAGAACCATCTTTACACAAATGCAGTTATAGATCTGCTGTCAGAGACAGATTCACTTTCTTTATGCCACATGATATTAATATCCTAATTCCAGAAATGCATCTAAAGTTCAAAGACATATTGTAGCATTTTGACTTTCTGGACCAAGAACTAACATACGATTCACACAAAAATAAGAATGCTATTAAAAATTGTCTACAGTCTACCAGTTAATATTCACTGCCAAATCATAAATTATATCTTTTTTTTAAAACACTTGATTTCTTTTAAGGTTTACCATATTCCTGATACTGTCTGAAAACAGGGAATTAATCCTTCACATCTAGTGTGATATCTTGATATCTGACACCCACTATGTGTTATATAACAAATATTATGTAAATAAATGCATCAGTAAATAAAAAACCCAGAGAAATTGTTTTAAAGACAAAGAAAAGGAGATTAACTTTTTTTAGAGAAAATATTGAGGAGGAATGACCTAACACTTATATTCTAGATAAAACAGAATTTTAACTATCATTTTACTGAAACCTAAACTTCCTGGATTTTCACACTAAAAATATTAGATTCTTAAAATAGGAGTTCTTTTTCTTAAGCGATAATCACTTATCCTCAGATATACTATGTAAAACATGCCCATTTCATACCAAATAGCTACCCTTCTAGAGTATTTGGGAAACATTTTGATATAATGAGTATGGCTCTTGTCAAACATGTTATTCTCTATCTAAATGCAAATTCATTTACAAATGACAAGCAATAAAGAAAATTAGAATCATTTTTGCTTGAGTTTTGACACAGGAAGTCATCAAGGACAACTCAGGGACTTTCTCCTCAGGGGCTCCCAAGAACAAAAGCTAAACTGCAGCACTCTCTCTATATCTCGAGGGAGATTACCTTCCTCCAGACTGGTTTAAGTCAATGGATCCTGCTTTCATTTATAATTTTCAGAGGTATCCAGTAACTGATGCTTCTCCCCAGGGTTCCATTTTAAGCACCCCTTCCCTTCTCACCCTGCATAATTTTCTTAAAAATTCTTACACTCCGAAGTCTGTATCTACAACCTGGACCTTTATTCTGAGTCCTAGCATGTGTCAATTGCCTATAACACTTTCCCCAAGTGTCTTCTTTGTCATTTTCTTTACCTTTCCCAACCACTCCCTGCCTTCCCCAACAACTCCATCCACTCATCCACTCAATCCCTGCTCCAAAGCACCTCTCATTTTATTATTTTATTATATTTCCCACACTGGTTAATAATGCCACCATCCACACAGTCCCCAAACAGAGTCTAAAAATCATTTTTAATTCCTCCCTCCATCATCTTCACTCTCTTTAGTCTAATCAGTCATCAAGCCCTGACCTTATATCTTCTAAATACTACCTGTATTTGTTCATTCTTTTCACCCCTACCCTTGGTTGGACTATGGCCATTACCATCCAATTCCCTGCTCATAGTTTCATCTGCTCTAATTTATCCTCAACATTACCTTCACAGTAACATTTCAAATATGTAAATATGACCGGGTGACTTACTCCCTTGCTTAAAAGTGTGTGATGAATTTCAAATTTTTAAAAAATAATTTAAATGTTTAATGGGACACCATCACCTTTCAAGATAGAGCCTGGTACTTCTGCATGGTCTTCACAAGGCAGGTGGGGAATTTCAGAAGCTGACTTTTCACTCACAATTTCCTGTATGTATCACAGACGACCCCGCCAGCCAGGAATGTTGACGTGATCACAGAATACATAAATAAAACGAGGTGATAGTTTCGCCATCCTCAGAAGTAATTAGATGACACCAGAAGTCGTATATTCAGAAAAACAGAATCGTACAGTGTTTAAAAGTGTAGACTTCTAATGTAGGCCGCTGGAGTTCATACCCTGGCTCCTCTACTTGCCCCTTTTGAGCAAGCTATGAAGCTATGCAACCTTCATCAGTAAAATAGGAATAATAAAAATACCTATCTTATAGGGGTTTGTGGCAACTACATTAATTAAAATATACAAAGCAACATGAAATAATAAATGTTAATATTGTAATGCCCATAATACTTTAAGAGAGATATTAACCAATGGACCATAGCCTGACAAGGTGACCAGAATATGAAGACAAACTGAGATTATGCCATGTGAAGAATAATTGTAGTTATATGCAACTTCTAGTAAAGAAATGTTGGCCAGGTGCAGTAGCTCACGCCTGTAATCCCAGCACTTTAGGAGGTCAAGGCAGGCAGATCACAAGGTCAGGAGTTCAAGACCAGCCCGGCCAACATTGTGAAATCCCATCTCTACTAAAAATACAAAAAATTAGCTGGGTGTGGTGGCGGGCGCCTGTAATCCGAGCTACTCAGGAGGCTGAGGCAGGAGAATTCCTTGAACCTGGGAGGCAGAGGTTGCAGTGAGCTGAGATCATGCCACTGCACTCCAGCCTGGATGACAGTGCGAGACTCCGTCTCAAAAAAAAAAAAAGTCAGAAATGTTGGCAAGACATTACATGGCAAGATGTACTAAAATATCTGGAAAGCAATCCAGAGTGTTGAACCAGGAACATTAGTGGAACTCTTGGGAAACCAATTCTAGCTCAAATTCTAGAAACACTTTTCATAAAAGAAATGTCTAACAATAAGAGGGTTTGTCATCAGAGAAAATGGGCTCCCCTCCACTAAAGGTGTTTAACCAATAGCTGGATAACTCTTCATTTACAATATTTCAAAGAAATTGATCAAAAAAATGCAGGGGAGAAAAATGACTTCTAAGGGACTTAGGGGTCTCAGATGACAAAGGGCTTCATATGTCACCTAACAGTAAATAGGTTCCTATAGTAATTATTTTTAGTAAATTCCATAAAGTATAAATAGTCATGGCACGAGCTTAGGTTGATTTGTCATCTAGTTTCCCTTAATAACCCTGTTTACCCAGTGATGAGTAAAATACAGATCTAGGGATGTATCACATCATCTGAAATTATTTCCCCAGCTCCATGATTCATCATGGACAGCTCTAGACAAATGCTCTCAAGTGGTAGCTATCCCTGGCTACTGCAGCTGCATTTCCTTTTGTTCCCATGGAATTTTTCTTGAAAAACACAATGACTGTTTTTTACCTCTACAATTTGCTTGCAGTGTTTCTTTTCATTCATTTAACACGTTTTGAAAGCAATATGCCAAAGGGAATTGGAGAGGAGTTTTATTTCGACCCTATGTATCAGTTTCAAGAAGGTGAAAAAGTTCAGAAACAAAGAAATTGAGTCATCTTTTGACCTTGATACAACTGAAGCTTTAAGATAAATCCATTAAAAAGAGCTACTCAGTTGAATTCCTACTATGTACCAACAATAATTCTATTTTAAAAATAAAGAAACAGGCTAAGACGGGCTTAATAGCCAACTCAAAGCCACATGGTCAATAAGGAGGAAAGCTAAGAGTCAGTCATGTGAGTCTAATGTCAAATATATTATGCCTTATTCCTACCCTTTAAGACACATACACACACACACACACACCTGTTCCAGGCTCACTCCCTGCATCATACAGTCAAGCATGTCTCAAATCTTGAAGGTAGGAGAAGCCAGTGTACCATTCTCTATGGTCCTGAACCATCTTTCACCCTGAGGAACACACCGAGGCCAGTCTTTGAATTTTGATACAATATTTGATGTTAGAGTTTGTACCTGCACGTTACTGTTTGGCCTGGATTTGTCCACTGGACAAATTCAGGACTAGCCAGTTAGGCTCTCCCTCCCTGTAGCACCAACACCCTCCAACCCAACTCCTGGCACCTGGCCACTGGGCATTTCCTTACCACCACCTGCACAAGAGCGATGTTATAATTTAGTCATTTAATCATTCATTTCAGCTGGAGTGTCAAGACATGTTATGCTGTGATTGGTTATGAATGGCACAGCATAAAGTTTTGCATAACTTGGAGTCTATACTGCAGCCTGACCTTCAGGATCTGGAAATTCCATGGCATGGAATACAAGAAAATGTGTGAAATGTGAGGGGAAAGGATGAAGAAAGCACCATCTCGTATTGATACTTAAGAGGCAAAAGGAATATGCAGTGATGAATCCCACTGTACCAAGGACCAACTCCTCCCAGACCCAAGTCCGGATTTTTCACAGTGGGTTATTCTCCAGTTGCACAACATGGACCTTCTACTTGAGGAGGCCCCAGCCTCCCACCCAGCCTTCACACAAAATGCTCACATCAGTGAGTCTATTTGATGGCCTTTCCCAGAAAGTCTTCCCACTGTTATTCATTTTCTTTGGCTATCAATATCCACCTCTTCCAGGAGACCATCTCTAAAGTTTGTATTTATGATCCCCTCCTAGAAGTAAGGCACTGCAAAAATCTTTTTGGGGTTTACTTAGAGATGATGGGAAGCCACTGATGGATATATGTAAAGAAGTAAACTAGAAGAATTGTACTGGCATAGGTAAAAATTAAGAAGAACAAGGGAGAACATGAATTTTTTTCTTTACAGGTTGTAAATTAGAATTGGAAAAAGTTCAAACATCATAGTCAATATGTCCTTTAAGTTACATTTAATTTATAGATTCTTTCTCCATTTTATCTTTGCAATTTATTTATTAAAGGCTCCACTTTGTAGAGTAGAGTTTCTCAGTATCAATTTTGCTGACCGATTCCCACAATATTTTATAACATGTTCCTCTATCCTCTTTGCTTTCTATAAATTGTTCATAGGATCTAAGGGATTGATTATATTCAGGTTCAGGTTTTTTGTAAAACTAAATCATAATTGATATTATGGTTGTTCTCTTTTTGATAATAAAAATAATTCATGATCAAGGTCTCAGTACATTAACCCTTTATGAATTGCAAACTGATGATAGTTTAATTCTACTATACCATCCTCATTAACTAAGTTAAATACTTCTACAAAGGAAAACTTTACTTCACCTACTGTTTGGTTTCCCAGTGCTTTAGTTAATAAAAGAAATATTGGATAAATGATGGATTATTTTCCTGTACTTACCAGGTTTCAATATAATAAGTTGATTCCCTAGCTTCTTCTAATGGTGACCAATTAGTTTTTTTTTTAAAAAAAAAAAGCACTATGAAATTATGGGTTAAATACATTTGCTGTATTTCTATCCATTTCAGCTGTTGTCCTGATTGATACTTAGATTGCCCTTTCTTTGTTCCATCTTCAAGTTCATCCCTGAACTCTTTTGAAGCAATCCTGATAGTCTTTGATAGATGCCCTGCTATCTAGTATAATTCATCTTCCTTGTTTCCTGTCCCACATCTGGAATCAGTCTTCTCCCTAAGGAATCTTTATTCCTTATAGGGACAATGCTGGCATTTTCTCCAACAATCTTAATCCATCCTGAATGTCTATTGCATTTCTACACTTCACCCCAACCCCAGGCCTCCCAGTTGAGACTCAGGGATGCAAGGAGGGATTGGAAATTCCTCATGAATATGATGACAGATAGGTTTAAGCTCAAAGATGGCTGAAGCCCAGGGATGTCCGTGACATAAATGACTTGGTAGAAATAATAAAATAATGGTATTACAATTTCAAGTGGCTACTATGACACAGCCATATTAAAATGTCCTGCTATAAGGCAAGCCAACCAGTTAGAAGGCAATTTGCTTATTTCAGGAAAAGCAGCATGATAGGTATTGGCGTCAAACTAACTTGGGTTTGAATCCCAGATCTACTACTTGAAAATCTGCATGACCTTGGGCAAATTACTTAACCTCCTAAGCTTCAGCATCCTCATTCATAACATGGGATAGTAGTAACACATATCTGATAGGGTTATCAATGTAATACATGTAAAACATAAGACCTATTACATACCAAGTGCTCAATAAATAAAAATAGTGATTATTTTTGACATTTTATTATTGCTAAAATTTATATACTGACAGAGAGCAGATTCTAAAACAGTGCAAAACAGTAGCCACTAGCCACAGGTGACTACTGAGCACTCCAAATGTGGTTGGTCTGCATTGCAAAGTGCTATAAGTATAAAATATGCACTGAATTTCAAAGCCTTGGTGAAAGTAATGTAAATTATACCATTAATTCTTTTTATTTTTATTACATGATGAAATTGTAATATTTTGAGCGTATTAGGTTAAATAAAATATATTATTAGAATTAATTTTTCCTATTTCTTTTATTATTTTAATGTAATACTAGAAAATTTAAAATTATATACTTGACACACATTCTACTTCTACTGGACAGTGATTCTCTAGAGATATTAAGAAGATATTTTTGTTTTGTTTTGTTTACAGCAAAGGGGACCAAATGAATTAAGAATATATGACAGCCACGGTGGCTCACGCCTGTAATCCCAGCACTTTGGGAGGCCAAGGTGGGCGGATCACCTGAGGTCAGGGGTTTGAGACCAGCCTGGCCAACATGGTGAAACCTCGTCTCTACCGAAAATAAAAAAATCAGCCGAGCATTGTGGCACACGCCTGTAATCCCAGCTACTCGGGAGGCTGAGGCAGGAGAATTGCTTGAACCCAGGAGACGGAGGTTGCAGTAAGCCAAGATTGTGCCACTGCACTCCAGCCTCGGAGCAAGACTCTGTGTAAAAATTAAAAAAAAAAAAAAAATATATATATATACACACACATACATATATATGAGATAAGCAAAGGTTTGGTGACTGCTGGGATCTGGGATGAGGGGTGAGGAACAGGGAGAAGTGATGGACCACCTCTAGTTTTCTGGCCTAAATCATTTCTTTCATAGAGCCTATGCACTTGACACTTTCTAACATGAAACCACTTTTAATGAATGCTTCTTAACAGACTGATGTCTATTTTCCCAAGAAAACAACTATCTGTATTGGCTGCTATCCCCTATGGGCAAAGAGGCAGTTCTTCTGGGTCTTGATAGCAGATGTTGGACAAAATAACCAAATCTGTTCTTTTGGGAGAAATAATTTACATTTATTAGTACCTATCATGTTCCAGACATTTAAACTATCTTCTTGCATCATAGCAAAACAATTGTTGGAGGTAGCTATTACAACCTTCATTTTTACAGATAAGGACATTGAGATTCAGAGGTTAACTAGCTTACCCCGTGTCGTATAGCAAGGAAGGATCAGAAGTGAGAGGTAAAAGCAAGTCCATCGGCCTTCTTGATCCACGCTTCCTCTTTGTAAACTGGGTTGTCTTTTAGGAGTATATGTGTGGATTGAAGAATTCAAGATCCCAAATTCTGTTAGTCACTCATCTAAAGTGATTTCTTCTAATCCCTTGGGTTCTAAGTCTCTAATTTAGAACTCAAGAATCTATATGCTACAAAATGTAGGAGATGCAAGCTCTTAAACTATTCTAAGTTATTTATGTTATTTATAGGGCTTCCTTGGCACCCGAGTCATCCTAACAAACATTTTCCAGGCAATTCTGAAAGCACAGATTTTTTTAAAGGAGTTTCTAATTTAATATTTCTCAAGAGTCTTTCACCATAAAATACAAGCAATTTGACCTGACCTGGTTTTTCCTTGACCTGTAGCCATCCAAAGAGAATCATTATTCTGGTTAACTGATTTTTTAAAATATATCTTTAAGTATAATCCTTCAATGAGTCAGAGTAGGATTTGGAATTTCAAATACATTTTCCTTTATCTGCTTAGTGTCTTTTGCATTGTAAAAGTCTTCTTTTACTATTGGATCCATTTGCTTCTAAGTGGCCTTTAACCTGAAGCCTTAAGAAAAAAAAAACTATCCAAGAAAACCAAAAAGTATCCACTCTTAATGTTGGCATCTGGCCCAGAATATCTCTGACAAATGCTAATATTCAATGATTTCTCTGAATTATGTCTCAAATCCCTTCAGTCATGCTAATGCTCTTAATTTAGCATGTTAGGAATCAGGCAGAAATATGACCAAAAGTCTTAAATGAAAAAGAATTAAAGATGAAAAATATTTTTAAAAATCTAATAAACATCTAAAGAGATAATAAACATCATTATTAATCAAAGAAATGAAAATGTTCAGTAAGATACCATCACACACTCACTAAAATAACTAGAATGAAAATTTAGGCAATGCTAATTTTTTGAAAGATTTAGAGTAACTGTTAACTATTGTGCTCAATAAGTTATAAATTTGACAATTACATAGGAGAACTTTTTGGCAGTTTGTAATAATACAATTTAAAATACACATATTCTATATCCTATGAATTTATATGATGAAATATTATACAGTAATAACAATAATTGATAATTGCCATACAGAATGACATTGAGGAATATTAAATATATAATACTATGAACATAATATTTCAAATATAACATTACAAATAATATTATAAGATACAAAAATTACATATTGACTGATTCAAATTTTGCAAAATTTAAAAACCTATGAAATGAATCTATAATATTAAAAAAGCAGAACAGTGGTTATCCCTGGAAAGTAAGTAGAGAATGGAAGGTGAATAAAAAGGGGTTCTGTGATTCTGCTACAATTCTGTGTCTTGACTTGGATTCTGGTTTTACATGTGTGTTCAGTTTGTAAAAATTTATTCAACTGCACACTAAGTTTTATAGAATTTTCTCTTTTAAAGTATACACCCATATAAAATTAAAACATTGGCATGTTAGATATATTAGGATATATAAAAAAGCATATTCATTTGTATACATATAAATAAACAGCTCTGTGTAAATAAATAGCTACTAATAATGTCAGGCCTATTATTTTAATTAATCTTCACAAGAAATTTTAAAGGTTGCATTAACAGTCTCATTTTAGAGACAAGAGTATTAAGACTCAGAAAAGTTAATTAGCTTGCACCCAATGTAATACTGATAGCAAAAGAACAGAAATGGAATTCAAACTCAGTCGTCTCTATCTCCAGAGTTTCTTACCACAATTGCACTAAGCAATAAAAGACATGAATAAATCAAAGGAAGCTTTGTCCTATTGGCAAAAAGAAAGGGCTGAATGACTCAGTTTCAGGCTGAGAACACTGAGTTCAGTATGCTGGTTTCCTTCAGGAATAGAATTTTACACATATTATGAGTTGAGAGAGGCTGTGGACAAATTTAATTATAGTTCACCCAATAACCACCACAGCTGGATAGAATAGGTCCAGTGAACCATATTTTCTTGGCCACAAAATACCTCCCTTACCAATTTGCCATGACACTTAAAATTTCCACAATTAATCATTAGCTCCCCTTTGGGATGGAGTAGTAGTTTATCCATTGTATTAGAGATGGGGCTCCATGGGGAAATGGAATAGGGTGAGGATGAAATAAGGTACAAAAACGTGGTTGGATCCTAACACCATAAGAAGTTTTGTGCCCAAGATGCCCAACTGTATAGAAATGCAGCCTATAGAAATCATTAACAAGGATCAGTGGAGGGCTTTCATTTCGCCTTCCCATTTGATGCTTAATCTTTCCACCCTCAACTTTACTAGATTTGCCATGAGCATTACCGAATATTCATTTAAGAAATAAACAAAATGTAAAATATAAATTACATTTAACCAAAGATAGATTATAAGTCAAATAAGTTGCAGGAACAGACCTTGATTTCAACTTTCCAAAGTAGAACATAAGAAAACTTTTTAGGTGAAAGGAACCTTAGACTCATCTTTTTCAATCCCACATGTTACATATAAGGAATAGGAGAGACCAAGAGGCAAAAAGACCCCAGTTACAGATGAGTTAATAGCAGAGCTAGTGCTCTTTCCATGGCTCACTCTTTTCTTCATGCCTTTCTCCACAAAAAAATAAAGATCACATCTATGAATGTCTACTGAATACATTTAACTGTGTGAACCTTTACACTGATATTATCTTTCAAATCTAATATATATGTAACTCATTCTTAAGCGGTAATAGCATATACTTAATGCTTCCCATGTTGCAGACATTTTTGACACATTAACTCACATATATATCATATCATATATATATTCAGGTATTAACATATATATGTATTAACTCACATATATTCACGTTACATATAGTATGTACTGTTACATATGCACATATATGGTATAAAATTATTGCGTTGTAACATCACAAAGTATATCACATAAGTTAACTCAATCTTCACAAGAATTTTATGAGGTATATACTGTTATTATCATGCTAATTTTACAGAAGAAAAGACAAATGTAAAAAAGCATTAGAAATTGCCCAAGGCCACTCAGATAATAAGGAGCAAAGCCTAGGTTGGGGTCCATCTGTTCATATTCTTACCATTATATTTTACTCTCTTGTCCTTTTCTCACCCTGCCACACTCTTCTATCATCCCTCATTTTCCCTCTCTCTCTAAATTTTGTGTCATGAAGAATTAATGGAAGAAATAAGCTGAATGTTGCCATCACTTAACAACCATTATTTCTTTGATGGGGTTTTGGTACTTAATTTGCCTAGCAAAAATTAAATTCTGAAAAAAATTAAATTGTGAAAAAATTCAAAACCAATGAGAGAATATTGGTTTTGAAGTTGGACAGGCTTGGATTGAAATTTTATCTTCACCAATGAACAGTTATGTGACCTGAGAAACTTACTTAGTTTTCTGAAAATCAGTTTCCTCTCTGGGTAAAGAGTTCTCATAAAGGTTACTGTCAGATGCATACAAATGCATTATGTACATAGGTCTATAGAAGTATCTCACATTTTCATGTCTATTGTTGTCATCTCAAATTCTTCTCCATAAAGAGCTCTTACTATAGTTTAAATCCCTTGATTCTCAATTGAGATAGAAGCAAGAGTTAAACCACATTCACCATGAAGGAAAGGGTGGTTTCAACATAAATCTGTCATTTATACTGATCCAGGAGGAACACGTGAGTTATGAGCAGGTTTCCTTACACCAGCTGTGTATGTGTGATGCCCAACAGAGTGAATGTTTAACAATTAAGCTGGTTTTAAATGTGTAGCATGGAAGGAATCAAACTGAACATCAGTTGTGATTATCCACTTATACAGCTCATTAAAGGTAAATTATCAAATATTGAACTAATTAAGACCATGTAAAAATGTGTTTTCCATTTCTTCAGAGGGCTTTTGGGGTTCTTTGGAAAAAAATCAAACAGAAGGGCTTTACGTATCAATATGGCCAAATTTTGAAAAAAAAAATTCTGCTATTTCCCCCAAATGGAAGAAACTAACATTTACTGAGTACCTACAGAATACCATATATATTATTTCAAATAATTGTCACATGGAAATCCTGTATGATATCTGCTATTACTCTAATTTTCTTGATGAGGAAAATGAAACTCAGGGAATTTAACAATGTATTTGTGTCATATAATTACTAAATAATGGAGCTGGGATTGCAACCTGAGTCTAATTTAAAAGTTCTTTCAGCTAAACCTGAGATGGTCATTTCTGATAGCTGTGATGACCATAGAAGTGATGCAATGCAAAACTTATTTTATTATTTATGAACGTGCATAACAATCTTATATTAAAGACACCCATGCACATTTGCCTGACCTGCTTGTCTATTCCTCTAGACCAAAGTTCCATAAGAGCAGAGGCATTGTCTGATATGTTTATCAATATGTTCCCAACACCCAACTCGGTACCTGCCACCTAGCTAAAAGTTCAGTAAGTATTTGTTGGATAAAGAAGTGAATGCTGAATTGATTAAAAGAATACAGATTAGCTCCACAGTCATATTTTCACAGATGGTGAAACTGGGGGAATAGGGAGTGTTTTGTCTGCAGTTTACCATTGCTCAGTGACAGAGTGAAGATTAGAAACCCAAAGCTCTGAATAAAAGCCCATTGCTGAGTTTAATGAACCAGGTCAACAGCAGGCTAAAGGACAGGTACATTATTTAACCTGAGCTGCTGTCCTCCTGAAACAGATGTCAATGTGTCATGATTACATGAGCAACAGTTGTTTTCCCTAACACATGACAGAGGTCACAAGTGACCACCACACCACTGCCAGTAAGAGGAGTCCATACATGGTTGCCCCAGCAACTGAAAGGCAGGCTGCAAGACAACCTAATAGAACCCTCCAGCAATCACCACCACTTCCAAGCCATAGGAACACCACATGGAAAGACTATCCACGCAAGAAAACACCTTCATAAGAAGCAAAAATCAGGTGAGCAGCCACAGTACCCGGTTTTAAAATCATAACAAGGAAAGATGCATTGAAAAGGGAAGGAAAAACAGTCTTGAATTGCCCACACTGCCACCTCCACGCCCCGGCAGAAGCTGCATGGCACAGAAAGAGAATCTGTGTGCTTGGAGAAGAGCACAGTGATTGTGGGACTTTGCATTGAAATTCACAGCTGCCCAGTCACAATGGAAAACAACAAGGGGGCAGAACTCAGCTGGCACCATCAGACAGAATATTTAGACAAGCCCTAGCTAGAGAAGAATCACCCTTCTCAGTGGTCAGAACCCGAGTTCCAGCTAGCCCCATCACTGTGGGAAAAAGTCCTCTAAGGTCCTAAATAAACTTGAAAGACAGCCTAGGCCACAAGGACTGCAATTCCTGGGCAAGTCCTGATGCTGTGCTGGGCTCATAGCCTGTGGACTTGGTGGGCACACAACCCAGTGAGACACCATCCCGGGGCAACTAAGGGAGTACTTGTATCACCTCCCCCAAACCCAGGCAGTACAGCTTGCAGCTCCAGGAGAGACTCCTTTCCTCTGCTTGAGGAGAGGCAAGGGGAAAGTAAAGTGAACTTTGTCTTGGAACTTGGATACCAGATCAACCACAGTGGAATATGGCACCAGGCAGAGTCCTAAGGACTCTATTCCAGGCCCTTGCTTATGGATGACATTTCTAGATACACTGTGGGCCAGAAGAGAACCTACTGCCTTGAAGGGAAGAATCTAGTCCAGGTAGGATTTATCACCTGCTGACTAAAGAGTCCTTGGGCCTTGAATAAACATCAGTGGTTGCCAGGCAGTACTTATCACAGGGCTTAAGTGAGACCCAGGGCCATGCTGGCTTTAAGTGTGACCCAGCACATTCCCAGCTGTGGTGCCTATAGAGAGAGACTTCTGTTGAGGAAAGGAGAGGGAAGACTAAAGGGCACTTTGTCTTGCAGCAGCTTGGGTACCAACTTGGCCACAGTAGGGTAGGGCACCAAGCAGGCTTCTGGGATCCCCAATTCCGGATCTTGGTTCCTGAATGGCATTTCTGGACTCACTCTGGGCTGGAGGGGTGATCACTGCCATAAAAAGAGAGACTCAGGCCTAGCTGGGTTCACTATCTGCTGCCTGAAGGGACTTTTGTCCTTGAGTGAATATCAGCAGTAGCCAGGCAGTGGTCACTGTGCACCTTGGGTAAGAAATAGTGCTGTGCTGGCTTTGGATCCAGTCCAGTGCAGTCCCAGTGGTGGTGGCCACAGAGGTGCTTGTGTCACCCCTCCAACAGCTCCAGGCAACTCGGCACAAAGAGAGACACTTCATTTGTCCAGGGAAAAGTTAAGGAAGAGGAGAAGAGTCTCTGCCTGGTAACCCAGGGAATTCTACTGCATCTTACCAAGACAATCAAGGCAGTATCTCTACAAGTCTGCAAGAGCCACAGTGTTACTGGGCTTGAGGTACCCCATAAGGCAGGTACAGCTGCAGTGACCAAAGATTTCGATCACAACACTTCATTCCTCTTGAATACCTGGAAAGCCTTCCCAAGAAGGACAGATACAAACTACCCCAGACTGCGAAGACTGTAATAAATACCTAACTCTTCGATGCCCAGACATTGCTGAACACCCACAAGCACCGATACCATCCAGGAAAACATGACCTCACCAAATATGAACTAAATAAGGCACAAGTGGCCAATCCCAGAATGACAGACATATGTGACCTTTCAGACAGAAAATTCGGCATAGCTGTTTTAAGGAAGCTCAATGGAATTCAAGACAACACAGAGAAGGAATTCAAAATCCTACCAGTTAAATTTAACAAAGAGATTGAAATAGTTTTTAAAATTTAAGCAAAAATTCTGGAGTTGAAAAATTTAACTGACATACTGAAGAATGTATCAGAGTCTTCCAACAGCTGAACTAATGAAGCAGAATAAATAATTAGTGAGCTTGAAAACAGGCTATTTGAAAACACAGTCAGAGGAGACAAAAGAAAAAAGAATAAAAAACAATGAAGCACACCGACAGGTTCTGTAAAATAGCCCCAAAAGGGCAAATCTAAGAGTTATTGGCCTTAAGGAGGATGCAGAAAAACAGATAGAGTAGAAAGCATATTCAAAGGGATAATAACAGAGAAAATCCCAAACATAGAGAAAGATATCAGTATTCAAGTACAGGAAGGTTATAAAACACCAAACAGATTTAACTCAAAGAAGATTACCTCAAAGCATTTAACAATCAAACTCCCAAAGGTCAGGAATAAAGAAAGTATATTAAAAGCAGCAAGAGAAAAAAAGTAAATAACATACAAAAAAGTTCCAGTATGTCTGGCAGCAGACATCTCAGTGGAAACCTTTCAGGCCAGGAGAGGGTAGCATGACATATTTAAAGTGCTGAAAGAAAAAAAAAAGAAACTTTCCTCTTAAAACAGTATATCCAGCAAAAATATCTTTCGAACATGAAGAAGAAATATTTTCCCAGACAAAGAAAAGCTGAGGGATTTCATCAATACTAGACCTGTCTTACAAGTAATGCTAAAGGAGTTCCTCAGTCTGAAAGAAAAGGATATTAAGCAATAAAAAATCATCTGAAGATACAAAATCCACTGAAAACAGCAAGTGCACAGACAAACTCAGAATATTAGAACATTGTAATTGTGGTATCTAAAGTACTCATATCTTGAGGAGAAAGACTGAAAGATAAACCTATCAAAAATAATAATTACAACTTCTTTTCAAGACATAGTATAATAAGGAATAAATAGAAATGACTAAAAGTTTAAAAGTGGGATGAATTGAGTTAAAATGCCAAATTTGTAATAGTTTTCCTCTTTATTTGTCTGCCTGTTGTTTGTGTTTGTTTTTAAAATCAGTGTTAAGTTGTCATCAGCTTAAAATAATGGGTTATAAGATGTTATTTGCAAGCCTCATGGTAACCTCAAATCAAAAAAACCTACCACAGATACACAAACAATTAAAAGTGAGAAATTAAAACATACCACCAGAAGAAAAAATACCTTCACAAAAAGGAACATGGGAAGAAAAGAAGGAAGAAAGAGAAGACTGCAAAGCAACCAGAAAGCAAGCAATAAAATCGCAGGAGTACATCTTTACATATCAATAATAACATTGGATGGAAATAAACTGACATCTTCAATCAAAAGACACAGAGTGGCTGAATGGGTTAAAAAAAAAGACCAAATGGTCTGTTGCCTACAAGGAACACACTTCACCTATATATACACATAGGCTAAAAATAAAGGAGTGGAAAAAGATATTCCTTGCAAATGAAAACCAAAAAAGAGCAACAGTAGCTATTCTTATATTGTATGAAAGAGATTTCAAGACAAAAACTAGTGATGGACTAAGAGCTCCAGCTGGGGAAGCGCCACTGCCAAGCCTGCAGCCTCACGCCCTCTCAATAGTGCCTACGTTGGGTGCCACAGCACCTGTCTGAGCACTGGGCACACCCAAGGGCAGGCTCAGCTCCCACCCAGCCCTACCATCTTGGCTGCTGCTTGGAGCCTGCACTGCCACTGCTGCCCTTTCTCTCAGGCCACACAGCCCAGTAAACACAGCCACAAGCTATATCGACAGTGCCCATGTTCTGCTGCTGAGCCACCGTGGAGTCACTCAATCCTTGGAGCCTAAATGTACACAGCCCTGCTCTCAGATATACCTGCATTAGATTTAGTAGTCAGCCTTCATCAATACCAATTTTCAGCTATGGAATCAAATATATATGGCCCTACTCTGGGACACACCTCCACCGGATTTAATAGACATTCCTCATTAACACTTTCAGCTATGGAATTGCAGACAGCTGATGATGAAGAAATGACATTATAAATGAATATCAAGTCAGGGAAGCAGAATGATGCCCAAGGGTGGATGTTCTAAAACATGACAAGAATTTTCTCTCAGTGATGACATGGCAGAGAAATAAGCTAGGAAAAAAATGATAAGATAAAGTTTCTCCAACCAAGACCTTGAAGCTGGACTACAGCGATGGAGGGAAGGAAGTGAGAGGGCAAGCCACCAAGCGGAAGCTGCTCTTCACCCTGAGGGGCAATGGAGAGCAGAAGGACTCAGACACAGATGCTTCCAGCCCAGTCTCTGTTGTGGTACTGCAAGGTTGATACACTCCCTGAAGCACCAGGGCATGAGATGGAGGTTCCTACAGCCAAGAAGAAAGAGAAGCAGGTTCTGAGCAGAAGAGGATTAAGAAGGAGCCTGTCATCCAGAAGTCCAGCCTGCTATTTGGCATGGGGCTATCAGGGATCCAAGCCAGCTACCTCATCTCTGAACACCAGCAGGTGACTCTTCCCATGCAGATGACAGCCAAGGGGTCTGCATGTCTTCCCATGCAGATGACAGCCCAGAGGACAAAATACCAAATCACCCCTCCCAGTCTACAGTGTGTCGGAAGGGAATAGCTAACTCTGCCTCAAAAACCAAAGATAAAAGGAACAAGAGAAACAAACAAGGAGAGACCTTTCTGCACTGAGCTGCCATCTGAAGGGATATCCAGGACTTCAAAGGGCTCATTAGTGAGTGGATGGACATCAACACCAAGGTCTTCACAGGCTGGACAGTGCCACATGAATCATGTAACCAGGGATATTACAAGGTTGCAAAGCAGCCACTTGCCCCAGGTACAGAGGTGAACACCAAGGGCCTGGACGATAATACGCCCTTGCAGAACACCACCAACAGGAATGACAAGGTTGGCATCTTCCCTTGGCCCTTCACATGTCTGCTCTGTCCTGATGTCTGGGTCATTCTGTAGCTTCGTGTTCCCCTATCCTAGCTAGTGTCGTGGTGCTGGCCATGAGGAAGTAAGTTTTTGCCTCCCTAAGCTCAAAGACCAGCTGTCCCCTCTATCTGCCGCCAGCTTTCTCGCCTTGGATCAGTACCTGAACAGCCTCTCACAGTATTCACAACAAGCACCATCTAAAAAAAAGGCTTGTATCCATGAGACATGTAGGTCTGGTTGTGTTTTATCAGGTGAAGGATTACACCAAGTGGAAGGAGGCCTGCAGGAGTTGCTGCTGGTCCCTGTCGTTGTCACTGTGGGACTGTTAGACCTGCAAGGCAGATCCATCCAAGTCTGGAATGAGGTAATACCATTCCACAGGTATAGCCAGTGCATGGGATGATAGAATCAAGATTCAAAAAATGACCATTATAACCAGCCCAGAAGCAGTGAGCACTAAGAGGACTCAGCCTTCATGGAGAAGTGGCTGTTTCCAGGTCTGAAGCAAGGAATAACATGATGTACCCAAAACCCTCTGTCTTGCTGGAAAAGAGGGCTGGAACTCACAGATGGGGAGGGTCTTAAGTAATCAGCACAGCTATGTGAAGAGCCCCCTGGCGATAGGCAGTATAGTTGGAGTGTGGTAAGGACAAGGCCAGGGGGACAAATGAGGTCACATCTGCTTGCATCCATCATACTCCTTTATGGCAAGTCGTGCCTGGCCTTTGTGGGAGATGCTGGAATCCACAGTGCCTACAGTGTAAAAAACAGTGCAAAATGACAAGTCACTGTGGGGGCTAGAGGGGACCCTGAATTAAAGATTTCTGTGACAATCAGGGAAACCTGAACTGATTACATATTTGATGCTAAAAAAATCCCATTAAATTTTTAGGTAAGATAATGGCATTATGGTTTGTTTTGTTTGTTTTGTTTTTAAGGGCCCTTCCAGAGAAATGTACTGAAAAAGTCTACACAATGTCTGGGATTTGCTAACCAATACCTGGAAAGCAGACAGGTATGAGTGGAATGGCACTGGCTGTGGGCTGACAGGTGATGTAGCTGGGGTAGGGGGCATCCTTTGAGTTTTTATATTTTTGTAATTATCACTTTTAAACTTTTTATTATTGAGAATGTCAAAGACCCTGGAAACATGGTGAGGTAAGCAAGAAAATGGTCCCCAAGTGCTTACGTCATGACCCCAGAAGCTATGGGTATATGACCTCATATGGGAGATTATCCAGGATTATCTGGGCTGGCCCAGAGTAACCACATGGGTCCTTGCAGTTTAAGAGCTTTTCCTGGCTGAGCCACAGAGATACCTAAAGAAGCAGAAGACATTAGAGCCTGAGGGCCCTCCTCAGGCTTCTTCTGGTATCTGGACTTGCTGGCCTTGGAGTAGGGGGCCAAGGAATGTGGTGGCCTCCAGGGGCTGGGAACAGGAACCTCACTCCCACTCCTGCCAGCACCTTGACATTAGCCCAGTTAGGGAGGCAGATTTTGGGCTTCTGACTTCCAGAATTGTAGCCTAAGATTGCAGTGATTTGTTGTAAGTTGCAATAGAAAACTCATACACATAAAAACTCTGTGTGGATTAAACAATATAAAATATAATACACTAAATAAAAATAGATTATGTGTGTGACAAGACTCTATATTAAACTTTATTACAGATTCTTTTAATGCACTAATCTCAGACTGAAATAAAGTTGAGATTAAATTTAATATTTGTACTTGAGTTATGTGTATCACTGTCCTGGGTGTATGAAACACAGTTTGCTGATGATAAACAGCTGGACAGAGCTCTGGAAATGTCACCATGGGTGTTCCTGCCGCCAGTATTACCACCTTTATGGTTGTGAAGTCAAGCAAGGAAGATACTATCTTATATTATAAAGTAAATGAACATGAAAAATAAACCAGCTTACCGAAACTTGGAAAAAGAAGAAAATGTATAAAAAGAGACAAAGATCATTATGTAATGATAAAGGGGTTAATTCATCAGGAGGATATAATAATTATAAATATGTGCACCCAACACTGGAGCCCCTAGATATAAAAAGCAAATATTAGAGCTAAAGCAAGAGATAAATCCCAAGACAATAATAGCTTCAACACCCCACTTTCAGCACTGGACAGATCATCCAGACAGAAATCAGCAAAGAAACATTGGATTTAATCTGCACTATCACATAAATTGACCTCATAGATATTTACAGAACATTTCATCCAATGGCAGCAGAATGCACATTCTTCTCCTCGGCACATGGATCATTCTCAAGGATAAACCATATGTTATGCCACAAATCAGTCTTTAAATATTCAAAAAAATTGAAATAATATCAAATATCTTTTCTGACTACAATGGACTAAAACTAAAAATCAATAACAAGAGGAATTTTGGAAGCTACACAAATGTATGGAAATTAAACAATATGCTCCTGAATGACCAGTGGGTCAATGAATAAATTAAGAAAAAAATTAAAAATTTTATTGAAATAAAAATGGAAATACAACATACCAAAACCTATGGGATACAGTGAAAGCAGTAGTAAGAGGAAAGTTTATAGCAGTAAACACCTACATCAAAAAAGTAGAAAAACTTCAAATAAACAACCTAATGATGCACCTCAAAGAACTAAAAAAGCAGGAGCAAACCAAACCCATGCTTAATAAAAGAAAAGACATAACAAAGATGAGAGCAGAAATAAAGAAATTGAAATGAAGGAAAACAACACAAAAGATCAATGAAACAAAAAGTTGGTTTTTTGAAAAGATAAAGTTGAAAAACCATTAGCCAGACTAAGAAAACAAGAGAAGACTCAGATAAATAAAATCAGAGAAGAAAAAGGAGGCATTACACCTGATACTGCAGAAATTCAAAGGATCATTAGAGACTACTACAAGTAACTATATGGCAATAAATTGGAAAACTTAGAAGAAATAGATAAATTCCTAGATGCATACAATCCACTAAAATTGAACCAGGAAGGAACTCAAAACCTGAATAGACCAATAATAAGTAATGAGATCAAAGCCATAATAAAAAGTTTCCTGCAAAGAAAAGCCCAGGACCTAATGGCTTCACTGCTGAATTCTACCAAACATTTAAAGAATAACTAATACCAATCCTACTCAAACTATTCAAAAAAATAGAGCAGTAGGGAACACTTCCAAACTCATTCTATAAGACCATTATTACCCAGATACAAAAACCAAAGACATCAAAAAAAGAAAACTACAGGCCAATATCCCTGATGAATATTGATGCAAAAATCCTCAACAAAATAGCAAATCAAACTCAACAACACATTAAAAAGATAATTCATCATGACCAAGTGAGATTTATCCCAGAGATGCATGGATGGTTCAACATACGCAAATCAATGTGATACATCATATAAACAGAATGAAGGACAAAAACCATATGATCATTTCAATTGATGTTGAAAAAGCATTTAATTCTGTGAAGAATGTCAATGGTAGTTTAATGGGAATAGCATTGAATCTATAAATTACTTTGGGCAGTATGGCCATTTTCACGATATTGATTCTTCCTATCCATGAGCATGGAATATTTTTCCATTTGTTTGTGTCCTCTGTGATTTCCTTGGGCAGTGGTTTGTAGTTCTCCTCGAAGAGGTCCTTCACTTCCCTTCTTAGCTGTATTCCTAGGTATTTTATTCGCTTTGTAGCAAGTGTGAATGGGAGTTCATTTATGATTTGGCTCTCTGCTTGCCTGTTGTTGGTGTACAGGAATGCTTGTGACTTTTGCACATTTATTTTGTATCTTGAGATCTTGCTGAAGTTGCTTATCAGCTTAAGAAGCTTTTGGCTGAGACGATGGGGTTTTCTAGATATAGGATCATGTCATGTGCAAACAAAGACAATTTGACTTCCTCTCTTTCTATTTGAATATGGTTTATTTCTTTCTCTTGCCTGATTGCCCTGGCCAGAACTTCCATACTATGTTGAATAGGAGTGGTGAGAGAGGGCATCCTTGTCTTGTGCTGGTTTTCAAGGGGAATGCTTCCAGCTTTTGCCCATTTAGTATGATGTTGGCTGTGGGTTTATCATAAACGGCTTTTATTATTTTGAGGTATGTTCCTTCAATACCTAGTTTATTAAGAGTTAATAAGAGTTATTAAGAGAATTCATCTGTAAATCCATCTGGTCCTTGGTTTGTTTTTGTGTTTGTTTCTTTGTTTGTTTGTTTGTTTTGGTTGGTAGGCTCATTGCAGCACTATTCACAATAGCAAAGACATGGAATCAACCCAAATGCCCATCAATAATAGACTGGATAAAGAAAATGTGGTAGATATACACCATGGAATACTATGCAGCTATAAAAAGTAACAAGATCATGCTCCTTGCAGGGACATGGATGGAGCTGGATGCCATTATCCTGAGCAAACTAATGCAGGAACAGAAAACCAAACACTGCATTTTCTCACTTATAAGTGAGAGCTGAACAATTGGAACACATAGACACAGGGAGGGGAACTACACACACCAGGGCCTGTCAGGGAGTGAGGTGGGGGGAGGAAGAGCATTAGGAAAAATAGATAATGCATGCTGGGCTTAATTACTAGGTTGTGGGTTGATAGGTGCAGCAAACCACCATGGCACATGTTTACTTATGTAACAAACCTGCACATCCTGCACATGTACCCCAGAACTTAAAAATTAAGAAAAAAAAAGAAATAAAAATAAACAATGTGATGTTGGTCACTGACTCAAAAATAAAGCACTTAATAAATACAATATCCCTTGATGATAAAAAAAAACTCTCAACAAACTAGGCATAGAAGGAACATATCTCAACATAAGAAAGGCCATATACAACATAACCATAGCTGATATCATACTGAACGGGGAAAAAATGAAAGCCTTTTCTCTAAGATCTGGAATACACCAAGGATGCCTACTTTCACCACTGTTATTCAACATAGTACTGGAAGCCCTAGCTAGAGTAATCAGACAAGGGAGAGAAATAAAAGGCATCCAAATTGGAAAGGAAGAAGTCAAATTATCCTTGTTTGAAGACTATATAATCTTATACTTGGAAAAACCTAAAGACTTCTCCAAAAACCTATTAGAACTGATAAACAAATTCAGTAAAGTTGCAGGATCCAAAAATCAACACACAAAAATAGTAGCATTTCCATATGCCAACAGCAAACAATCTGAAAAAGAAATTAAGAAAGTAATTCCACTTACAATAACTACAAATAAAAAAAAATCTGGGAATAAACTTAACCAAAGAGGCAAAAGAACTCTACAATGAAAACTATAAAACAATGATGCAAAAAATTGAAGAGTTCACAAAAAATGAAAAGATATTCCATAGTCATGGATTGGGAGAATCAATATTGTTAAAATGTCCATACTACCCAAAGCAATCTACAGATTCAATGCAATCCCTATCAAAATACCAATGACATTCTCCACAGAAATAGAAAAATGATCCCACAATTTATATGGAACCACAAAAGACCTAGAGTAGCCAAAGCCATACTGAGCAAAAAGAGCACAACTGGAGGAATCATATTATCTGACATCAAATTATGCTACACAGCTATAGTAACCAAAACAGCATGGCACTGGAAGAAAAAGAGACAAATAGACCAAAGAAACAAAATAGAGAACCCAGAAACAAATCTACACATCTACATTAAACTCATTTTCAACAAAGGTAGCAAGAACAGACATTGGGGAAAAAGATAGTCTTTTCAATAAATGGTGCTGAGAAAACTAAATATCTATATGCTGAAGAATGAAACCAGACTCTATCTCTTGCCATGTGCAAAAAACAAATCAAAATGGATTAAAAACTTAAATCTAAGATCTCAAACCATGAAACCACTGTAGGAAAACATTAAGGAAGCTCTCCAGGATATTGATCTGGGCAAAGATTTCTTGAGCGGTACCCCAAAAACACAGGAAAACAGAGCAAAAATCAACCAACGGGATCACATCAAGTTAAAAAGCTTCTGCATAGCAAAGAAAGGAATCAACAAAGTGAAGAGACAACCCACAAATGGGAGAAAATATCTGCAATCTATCCATCTGACAAGGGATTAATAACCAGAATATGTAAGGAGCTCAAACAAATCTATAGGAAAAAAATCTAATAATCTGATTAAAGAATGGGCAAAAGTTCTGAATAGACAATTCTCAATAGAAGACATACAAATCGCAAACAAGTATATGAAAAGGCGCTCAACATCATTGGTCATCAAAGAAATGCAAATTAAAACTACAATGAGATATCGTCTCACCCCAAGTTAAAATTGCTTTTATCCAAAAGACAGGGAATAACAAATTCTAGTGAGGATGTAGAGAAAAGGGAACTCTTGTACACTGTTGGTGGAATGTAAATTAGTATAACCATTATGGAAAACAGTTTGGAGGTTCCTCAAAAAAATAAAAATAGAACTACCATATAATCCAGCAATCCTGCTGCTAGATAAACCCAAAAGAATGCAATTCAGTATATCAAACCCAAAAGAATGCAATTCAATATATCAATTCAGTACATCAGTGAATCAAATTCAGTATATCTGAACGCAATTCAGATACCTGTACTACCATGTTTGTTGTAGCACTATTCACAATAGCCAAGATTTGGAAGCAACCTAAGTGTCCATCAACAGATGAATAGATAAAGAAAATGTGGTACATATACACAATGAAGTACTATTCAGCCATAAAAAAATAGGTCCTGTCATTTATTCCAACACAGATAGAACTGGAGGTCATTATATTAAGTGAAATAAGCCAAGCACAGAAAGACAAAGTTTGCATAGTCTCACTCATTTGTGGAAGCTAAAATTTAGAACAATTGAACTCACAGAGATAGAGAGTAGAAGGATGGTTACCAGGGGCTGGGAAGGAAAGTCGGGAATGGAGGGAGAAAATGAGGATGGTTAATGGGTACGAAATATAGTTGATAGAATGAATAAGATCTAGTATTTAATAGCACGACAGGGTGACTGCAGTCTACAATAATTTATTGCACATTTTAAAATAACTAAAAGAGTAATAATTGGATGGTTTGTAACACGATGAAATGATAAATGCTCGAGGTGATGGATACCCCATTTACTCTGATATGATTGTTACCCATTGTATGCCTGTATCAAAATAACTCATGTACCCCATAGTATATGCAATACTATGTACCCATAAAAATTAAAAAGAAAGAGAGAAAAGAAGTCTGCAATAAAAATCCAAAGAATATATTCTCTCTTATTTCATTCTTCTCAAAAGACAACAGTGTTCTGCAACACACTCTTCTTTTCCTCTACAACCGGGCAGTAAGCAGGGCTATTCACTCAATCTTCTACGCACCAAATTGGGAGAGAAAAGTATTTTTCATCCTTGTTATGAGGCATTATCAAGAGACTATTTAGTAGTACTTGCTAGTTCCCAAAATTATACTGACATTTAAGGGGTAGGTAGAGAAATAAGAATCCACAAAAGAAATGGAAGGAGCAGCTAGATAAGAGGAAGGAAAGCTAAGAGGTCATTGTCCTCTAAGTCAAGGTTGCAAAGCATTTACAACATTTCTCTTTATAGCAGAAGGAAATGAGCAACGATATCAAATTCAGCAAGCTGAGAGCTTAAGTAAATGTGGAGAGACAACTATTATATATACCTGCTGGGAAGTCATAGCAACCTTAGAAGAGAGCTGGTCTGGTGTAGTACAAATGTTGATTTGTTATTCTGACTCTTCCACGGAAGCAGGTCTGAATGTTTTGGTCCCCACAGTACCTAGGACAGCGCCTGGAATGTAAGAGGCACTTAATAAATGTTTGGCAAATGAATGAACTAAAACGAAGTAAAGTATGTAGTTGATTTGGAGGGAAAATATCCCAATGACATTTAAAACTGCTTGTAATAAGATGCACCAATATTTTCTTAATTAAATCTCTAAGTCTAAAATTATCACCATATATTTGGCTTCTTCCCCAAAGGCCCTGAAGCCAAAACAACTCAATTCCTAAGGAGAATATATAATTTGCCACCTACAAAGATAAAGTCTCATACATTAGAAGCAACTCTAAATTTCTGTGCTTAGAGTGACCTTTTGAGTTGCCAGAGTGATGTCATTAGTGTTACAGTTTTATGCAAGATTAGGCATGTAAGTATGTGTTAAATAGTTCCATGGGCTCCTGCTTGCTCATTTAATAAAGAAGAGTTCATTAAGAATATCCCAAATGCATAGCTCAGGGCCACTGACACTAGAAAACTGCAACCACTTTGTTCTTTCCCTGCCCCGTGTCTCACTTGTCCTTGTAGCTGTCACCTTGAGGCCTCAGCACTGGTAGGAAGTGAGAAGCCACTGAGAAGTGGCACCCAGTAGAAGCTTCTAGAAACAGAAAGAGTATCCATAAATAATTAAACTTAAATGAAATCAGAACCTGAGAGGTTATAGTCGTGTTTCTCAGCTGCCCATCATAATTACCTGGACAGCTTCCAAAAATACATTAATGCCAGAGACCCACCCCCAGAGGTTCTCATTGGCCTGGAGTGAGATCCAGGCACCAGTATTTTTTAAAGTTCTTCCAGATAATTCTAATGTGTGGCCAGCATTCAGAGGCACTATCTTTATGTTTTTATATCTCAGAATGTGTATCAGAACTTAATGCTAATGAGAAAGTACTTCAGATTTTATCATCCTATATCTCAGAAAACCACTTTTCCTCTATTGAGTGCCACTGACCCAATAAGAAAAAAGATCAATAGTCTAAATGTACAGGACAAAGTGACTTAATCGAATTTTTTTACAAAAAGAGAAAATTCAATCCATTTGTTTTTAAGTTTAATAATGGGGTGAAAAAGAAGTAAACTATTGCTTAGTGTGTGCCACTAACCAATTATTATGTTATTAGGTTTCATGGTCTACTTTAAACACTTTTACATGTATTGTTTTACTTAGTCTCCCAAGCAACCCAGAAAGGCAAATACTATTATTCCCATTTTTACAGTTGAGGAAACAAAAACTCAGAGATGTTAAACTGACTTGTCCAAAGTCACAGAGTTGGCATATGGTGATGCCAGGAGGCAAACAAACAAATGGCCCCATCTGCTGCTCTCACTTATCTTTTCATCAGGCCATGCTGCCCTATCTAAAGGAAATCTTAGTGAATGATACTTCACCAAGCAACAGAAATTTTCTGTCCAAGCCAATGAAAGGGATAGATGGAGCTGGACAATCGAGAGAAGGAAAGAGAAGAAGTAGAGAGTAAGAAGAATGAAAGACAGTGCAAGCTAAGGGAAGGGTCAGAAAGGAAATATCAACTGCACCCAGCAGATGAGTCACACTGCATGAGGCCAAAGTCATACTAATGGCCACATTTCCCAATACATACTTAGATGGTCAAGGCAGCAAATACAGCCAGTGTGTTACTATGTGTCCTGGATTGTGCTGTAAGGGTGCATGAGACACAGTCCTGCCCTACAGATGCTTATAACCTAGCATGGGAGGCAGATTTGCACGCAAACAGGATAGATTTTGCCTTGCCTTAGCAGAAGTAAGTACCGAGAACTGGGAGCAGAGATGAAGAAGCCATTCATATGGGTCAGAGAAGACCTCACAGAAGAGGGTCATCTGAGATGGCTTTGAAACAGGGTAACTCATTCACCATGAAGGCAGAAGGAATGGCCGAACTGAATCGTGGAAACAGAAACTAGCAAGGTGTGTGCTTGAGAAATGGAAAAGGCCCTTTATAAATTTCTGAGACGGGGAAATTATCACATTCTCACTGACTCCCTCCTTTTACTCAGGGCTGAGATCATATCTTTAAGCTTTGAATTTTCACATCATACTCATCTGCAGTTATATAGGAATGGTTCTGCCAGGTTCACTCCAGTTCCTAGATCATTTAATGGTGGAGTTAGATTCAGGTTTCCTCTCCTCACTGCCCACAGCTCTGTTCAGCCACTGTACAACGCAGATCTCTGTTTTATGTTAGGATTCCAAATTACAAAATTGTATAAAGTACTTTCTTTTTTGGTCTCTATATCCCTATCCTGATCACAGTTCAAATGAAAAGTTTCTCGTCCTATAAAATGAGCAAAATTGAATTAATTTCTTAAGGAGTTCAGGAGGGCTGTCTTTGAGCTGGGAAAGAACCTCCAAGCTAGCTTCCATTAACATATTTGAAATTCTAGGTGTTTCTTTGAAGCCTGGAAATTTTTTTAACCTGCACAGAACCTTTGTACTGTTGCCTTTAAAGCAGCTACTCCCTTTTATTTTAATTAACAATGACTTTAGCAGATTTTAAATAATGGTTTGTCTTTATGAAAGAAAACTAGGGTGGAAACACTCCAAATCCACTTATTGGAATAAACTGAGGAGTCGCCAAATCCTTTCCAACAAGATTTAGACAGTTCATTAGAATAAATATATATTTCATCTCGCTTTTTCTATATCATCTTGAAACAGAGCAAAGATGCAATGCTGGAATAATGACACACAGTCTGAAAAATATTCTAAATGTATTGAAATCACTGCAGCTCCTTTCGCTTTGTGTAGTTTCAAAACATTTATAATTTGTATGATGTGTCTATTAAATGCTGCCTAATAGCCAGGAACAGGACAGCACTCAGGAATTTATTGGTTTAGCTAGATTCAAATTGTACCCAAACCCTGTGAAGGAATGACTAAAGCAATCAGAGGATTCCACCAGAGTCCAAGTTGAAATAACTTCTTGAAAGTTTAAGCCAATCCTCATTTTTATGAAGTAATTCATTCAATTTAGATGAAAAGTATTCTTATTTCCTGAAAGTTAACTGGTTTTAATAATGGATGTAGTCCCTATTCTATTTTATATTTTAGAGATGTTCAAAAAGAAACATAAATAACTTTAAACAACCAGGCCTAAGCCATTTAAAGAGATAGCAGATTTAATTTCTATGTCTTTCTAAATCTAGCGTCTAGGGCATCCATTCAGGTGAATCCTTTGATTCCTGCCATTATCCTAGAATAAGGGTAGATGTATGAATTCTTGCATCTATACTGGTTACTAAACTCTCAGCCTCTGTTCTACCTCCCACAGTCTCTGTTCCTCATAGCTCTGATGCTGACCCAAGGGTTATAGAAGGAGATTAATTCCCAGACCTAATCCCAGAAAGTAAATACACAACGATATAGTATATGCTTAGATCCATTCTTCAATTTATTGAATCACAAAATATTGGCGCTGAGAGGAATCTTAGAAGCTAACAGTTTCAAACTCTCCATGGTACAGAGTAAGCCCTAGAGATGTTAAGTGACTTTCTCAAGGACACACAGCTAGTTAGTGACAAAACTGGGCCTATAACCAATCACTTATTACGAGTGCATGCTCTGATCCTTTGCTACTCGGTGTTGTCTGCAGACCAGCAATATCAGCATCGCTTGAGAGCTTGTTACAAAGGCAGGCTCTCAGGCTCCACCCAAGACCCTCTAAAGCAGAATTTGAATTGTAACAAATCTTTGTTTTTTTTTAAACGGGGTGTCACTGTGTCATCCAGGCTGGAGTGATGCAGTGACAACAACCACGGCTCACTGCAGCCTGGAACTCCCAGGCTAAAGCTATCCTCCCACCTTAGCCTCCCGAGTAGCTGGAACTACAGGCACACACTACCACACGTGGCTAATTTTTTTATTTTTAATTTTATGTAGAGACGGGATCTTGCTATGTTGCCAGGTCTGGTCTCAAATTCCTGGACTCAGGCGATCCTCCCTACTAAGCCTCTCAAATTGCTGGGATTATAGGCATAAGCCACCACAACTGGCCCAAATCCTTAGGTCATTCATATGCACATTACAGAGCTGAAGCCAAGCCAGGCACATTGGCAAACACCTGTAGTCCCAACTACTGGAGAAGCTGAGGAGGTAGGATTTCTTGAACCCAGGAGTTTGAGGCTGCAGTGAGCTATGACTGTGCATGTGAATAGCCACTGCACTCCTGCCTGGGAAATGTAGCAGGTTCTCATCTCTAAAGAATATATTTTTAATTTAAAAACTAAAAGAATGGAAGGCAAGTAGATACTGGTTTGAAGCATGGGTCTACCTCTTCTAAATGTAAGCAAAAACCTCAACCTTCTGAAAGCATCATTTAGAACCTGAAAATAATATCACTACCCACCTTGCAGAGTTTTCATTGTATAAGCATAACATAGATATATGCATGTGCATTTCATGAAATACGTATGTGCATAAATAATACATTCAAAGTGTGTGGCATATAGTAGATAATATGGTATAAAGTAGCTAATGTTATTTCCCGTCTCATGCTTATCATTAATATTGTGCTTAACCAAACTGAAAGCCACTAATGACTATGCATCCATGAAGGAATCACCAGTCTTCCTTCCTTTGTTCTAATGTGTTAAATATCATTTTAACTTTTATATATGATTAAGACTTCTTTATTTAATGTTCCTAACTCCCAAGAAAATTATTATTATGTGGAAAACAATAATAGCTAACTACTTTTATTGCTGTGCTTAGAGAGGAAAGATCTTCTCCCAAAGCCAAGTCATAATAAGAATAAAAAAAACCCGCAACATTCTTAAAATATCTTGACCCTAGAGCCTGTAAACCTGGCTTCTCCAGAAGCCAGTGAGTATCAGCTGCCACTGATGCTGTAATTTTCTTAGGCAGAGACTCAACCACCATGGGCAGATGCCACGACATTGGCAAAAGTGGGGCACAGTTGAAGATGATGTTTCATCACCAACATGTCACACTTGTCAGCATTTAAAAAAAAAAACAGATTGAAGAGGAAAGAAGAAGTTGAGTTTAGTATTCAAATCTGAACTAAAATTTTGGAAAAATACAGCATAATACAGAGTATGTAACCATACCAAAGTGATATTTTGAAGGAGATATTTTTGGGAAAATGTGATTTTAACATCAATTAGAAAACCATGTTCTCCTAAGGCAGTAATTCTCAATCCCGGCAGTGTGTTACAATCAGCTAAGGAAGATTTAAAAAGATTGAATGCAAATTTCTGAGAGAGGACCAGGCTCTAGTGTTTTCTTAAAAACTCCCAGTCAATTTTAATATGCAGCCGGGATTGAAAACCGCTGCCCCTATGGCATCAAAACCCTGTTGTTATGTAAGAGTCAATCCACTGAAAGCTATTTGTTGCTGTTAATTTCATTGTGTACCTCTTCTAGGTCTTTTTGCCATTCCTCCAGGACATCCACCATAAGGAAAGGAGACCCTGGACCAACATTCTTTAAGATGTTTATATGGACCAGTGGCCGGACCTCTTCATCTTATAGACATGATGAAAAAAGGTAAATGCACTGGGATTCTGGGCACTTTTCAGAAGCATTTAACCTGACTCTCCAAAGAGAATACTGACAGGAAAGTAGTAGGCAACTGAGCTTTATGCTTTGCAATGTGGGGACGGACTCTACACTACAGGAGTAGGGTTTCAGACACTTTGGCCTTCCTTCTCCTTGCACTTTACATGTTCGCTTTCAGCACATAGCTTTGCAAAAGTTGTTCCCTGTCAGAAATTCCCATGTCACAAGCTCTTTGCTTAGCTAACTCCAGCTCTGCCTTCAGATATCAGTAAGAACCACCACTCCCATCATCCTCTTTAACCACACAGATTATGTTGTTGAATTTCCAGCACCTAGCACTGTACCTGGCCCATGGCACTCAATAAATACTGAGCACCAAATGTATTAATAATAATTTATTAACTGAATTAATTTTATTAATTAATAATAAAAAATAAATAATAAAAACATAATATAATTAATAAAATAATAAATACTGAGAACTACTGGCAATTCAGTTTCTTCTTCTGAAGTGATGAAAACTGCGTTTCTGGGCACTGGACATATGGCAGAGAAGGAAAACAGAAACTATGAGAGGAGGAAAAGAGGACATACAAATCCATTGAGCCCTCAAAATCCTTGGAAGAATAGCCCTCAAAATCCTTGGAGGAAGGGAAAAATAAGGGAATAAGAAGAAAGATAAAGGGCAAAGGCAGCATTAATGAAAGACAAGATGACCTTTGTGCAACTCAATCCAGTCCTCTCACTTGGGTTTAGGGAGTAAATGTATTCATAAAATTCTCTAGTCATTTTTAAATATTTAGTCTTCCTCTTTCTCATTGACCTTGCACTATTATTTGGATTAAGTGAAGCTAAATTTTAAGTATAATTGCCTTTACCAGCATATTGCAACGTAAGCAAGTTGCGCATCAGGCAGAATCTGATAGAAGTCAGGATTGATTTGGTTGAAGGAAATTTGTGAAAAAATAACAATAAAATAAAAATTAAAAGCTACAATTGATAAATGGTGCTGGGCACAAGGAGAACAACCTGAAGGAGGTTTGCTTGAATACTGTTTTCGGAGCTGATATTTTTATTTTCCTTCTAAAACCTGAATTGCCTCACAGATAAAAATTCTTTTAAAAATTTCAAAAGCAAAGTTGTTCTTCACAATAATTATATATTACAGCAAAAATTGGGAAGCAACTTGAAAATTCACAATAGAAAATGGCTAAATAAATCACTGAACGTAATATACCACTTAGCACTTTAAAATGCTTTGACACAATATTAACTGAAAAAAGCAAGTTGAAAATTTGCATACAAACTATGATTGCAGCCACAAAAAATATACATAGGCAAAAGTCTGGAAGAAATAGCATGGTTTTTACTGCTCTGCTTTCCAAATGCTTTGTAATATATTGTTACCTTAATTATGGAAAAAAATAATTACATGATATGTAAGTAAAATTATAGCCCAGAAGGCAACTAGTGTTGCCTTGTCAGCATTTAAAAAACAAGTCCCAGTGCTCATCATGACACCAAGCAGATTAACTGAAAATTTACTTTACTTGATCATCTCTAGGTTTTCACTGCTTCACTGGTTTTTCTCAAGGCTTAATCAAATTATTTTTCATTTGCTTTCAAGTTGAATCATCTTTCAGCAAGATCTTTTCTGTAACACTATAAAATTTCATATGTCATTTCAAATTCTATATTTGAAAGTGCAGAAAGACAGAGGTTTGGTCCTGCAACTTTCATGCCAGAACCAAATCCAAGAGTTTTGTTGCCCTACAGGAATATTGTAACTGTCAACAGCCAGCTGTCCTGAAATTCTGAAGGCTTTATTAGAGCAAGCGAAGTGTAATATATTTCTTTCGCCTTCTATTTACTCTCAGCAAATAATTTAATACATTTTGCTACTTTTTATGAACAAAGCAATTAACATTTAAGAAGCAATTACTGTGTACTGCAGGTTTTAATTGTGTTCTCTCAAGATAGAGATTATTATGCTGGCTTCACAGATGAGGAAACGAAGGCTTTTTAAATAACTGAGAGATTTTCAATAACTTCCAAAGGCCCAACAACTAGCCAGTGATGGAATCAGGATTTGAACCCAAGCTGATGCTCTCTCCCTGTACCTCAGTACCTGCCCAGGCTCTTGTCAAACTTGAAATATTTGGAGTGATAGTGAACAGCCAAGCCCACAAGAGGAAAAGTATGTTAAAATAGAGTTGGATATTGCATATCAAAGAAGATAATACACATGTGACTGACATATTGGTAATATCTGTGGAGTTTGAAAGGTGTGAACAATTAGCTTAGTATTCTGCATCAGTAAGATTCTATGAAACTGAAATTACTGTTTTCATTTTTTATTTTTAAAGTATGATTTCAGAACTATGGGATTTATAATAATTAAAATATTGACTATGAAGAAATCATTTTTCAGCAAGCTTTATTTATGAGAGGAGGATGCAAAAGCTTATTAAATAAGTCTGCATGGCCAAAAAATACAAGCAATAGAATCTGCCATTCCTTAGTTTAATGTTGGAAGTTCATTTGTCTGTGCTTTTTTCTTGACCACATCTTCGTCTTTGCTGCTTAATTCACAAACTCTTGGAAGATATGACTCAGATTTTAAACTGACTTTGAGCAGTATCTGTGGCTCTGTTTAAGGTGCTCTTGGTGGCAGTAAACATGGTGATAATGAAGATGATGATGGCTGATAATTAATCTATATAATTAAGGTCCTCCAGTTAATTATTTGGAAATAAATTAACTAGATTGTCTGACAGCACTGCCTCAAATTGCTGGTAATTCAGTTTCTTCTTGTTCTGCAAACCTGGCCTCTGTGTGTGCCTGCTTTCTCCAGCTGTGTTCCCACAGCAATCCCAGAAGCCAGGCCGTACAAAATCCTCAGCTGCTCTCCACACCTCCTCTTCCTGAGAACAGGGCCAAATGTGTCAGCATATCGGATTCCCTGGGATTCCTCAAACGGTAGAATACCAGGAAACCAGCTTAAGGGCAGGCAGAGCAACTTCAGTGGAAGGAAAAGTTCACTGAAAATTCTGAAACTAAATGTTTTTTTGCTCAGAAGAAATGGAAGTCAGTTTTACTTTTTTTCCCTCATTTTAATTCCAAGCCAGATCTTTTTCTGATCATCTTCTATATGCAAAACATAAGGTCCTATCTTCATCTTCCATTCTGCAATCCAGCAATGTGGAGAAATATTTTTTTCTTCTCTGAACAAACTTCTTTGTTAGTTGAACTTACTTTAATCCCTAAATTCCTTTTTTTTTTTTTTTTTTTTTTTGAGACAGAGTCTCGCTTTGTTGCCCAGGCTGGAGTGCAGTGGTGCGATCTTGGCTCACTGCAACCTCCACCTCCCGGGTTCACACCATTCTCCTACCTCAGCCTCCTGAGTAGCTGGGACTACAGGCGCCTGCCACCACACCTGGCTAACTTTTTTTTTTTTTTTTTTTTTGTATTTTTAGTAGAGACGGGGCTTCACCATGTTAGCCAGGATGGTCTCGATCTCCTGACCTCGTGATCCGCCCGCCTCAGCCTCCCAGAGTGCTGGGATTACAGGCGTGAGCCACTGCACCCGGCCTGATCCCTAAATTTCAAGCAGCAAACAAACAGAATAATTAATTTAGAAATTAAAGAAGAGAGAGGTTTTTAAGCTAAGGGCATTACAGACTGTTTATCAAATATTCTTTAAATTGTTTTTTTAAATATTGAAGTGATACAAATGAATATTTATTACATATGTTAATATACAAAGTGATATTATAAACATCCAGGTACCCATCATTCAGTTTAAAAAACAATCAGAATTTTTGAAGCCCTTGAGGATGCTTTCCTAATACTATTCTACTCCCCATCAATCAATATCAATCAGTATCCTGAATTTTGGGGATACCATTCCCCAATTTTTTTTTCATGAGTTTATCACATTTGGATCTTTAAACAATATATTGTTTCCATCTGAATGTTTGGAGACTTCATATAAATGGAATCATGCCATATTTATTCTGCAACTTGCTTTTTTCACCAAACATTGTGTTGCTATGATTTACCAATGCTGACGTGAGTCGCTGTAGTTCATTTTATCTGCTATGTAGTATCCCACTACATGAACATACTACCATTTATTCATCCAGTCTACTGCTGAGCGACATTTGCATTATTTCCAGGTCTTTTGTCATTGCTAACAATGATGCTATTCTTGTACATGTCTCTTTGTGCACATGTATGAAGATTTCTTAAGATTTATACCTAACATGGGAATGGTTGGTTCAAAAGTATACACAGCTTTAATTTTACCAAGTAAGGCCATGGTTTTCCGAAGGAGCGATACATGCGATTCCCATTGCTCAACAGCCTTGTTTAGAGTTTTCAGATTTCTAATTTTCAGTAATCAAGAAGGTATTCTTATTTTAATTTTCATTTCTCAGATTAGTAATGAGATTGAGTCTACTTCCTTAGTCCTTTTTTCTGAGTTGACTGTTTAAATATTTGGCCCAATTAGGTCAAATACTTGACTGTTTAAATAATTTGCAATTATTTCATTAGATTTATATTTAAGTAACATTTTGTGGCAATTATAATCATACCTCTTATCGTTTTTCTACTGGATTGTTTGTCTTTTCTTGACTTGCAGGAATTCTTTATAAAAGTCCATATTAATTATTTATCTGCTATATGTATGCAAATAGCTTCTCCCAGTTTGTGGTTTGGCTTTTCACTTTCTTTATCATGTCTTTTGATAAATATATTAATATGTTCTTAATTTTTTTATTATTATACTTTAAGTTTTAGGGTACATGTGCACAACGTGCAGGTTTGTTACATATGTATACATGTGCCATGATGGTGTGCTGCACCCATTAACTCGTCATTTAGCATTAGGTATATCTCCTAATGCTATCCCTCCCCCCTCCCCCCACCCCACGACAGTCCCCGGTGTGTGATGTTCCCCTTCCTGTGTCCATGTGTTCCCATTGTTCAATTTCCACCCATGAGTGAGAACATGCGGTGCTTGGTAATTTTAATATATTCTAAATTAACAATTTTTGGAACATTTCGAAATCCCATCCTACTCCAGATTCAAATAGACATCCTCCTGCACAGTTTTCTAAATTTTATGTAGCATTATCTTTCACAATTAAGTATTTAGTCATCTGGAGCTGATACCCAATATTCAGTTTTTATATGGATAACCAATTGCCCCAGCATCATTTATTGGAGAGTTTTTCCTTTCCCCATTGATCTAAAAATCACTTGTCATATATTACATTTCCATATGTACATGGATATGCTTTGAATCTCTATTCTGTTCTAGCAGCCAGTTTTGTCTACCTCAGACAAACACCACACATCAGTTTACAAATTTTAGCATTATGCCTGTAATACATCTTGATATTTGATAGGACCAGTCACCCATCTTGTTATTTTGTAGTCAGAAGTGTATTTACTATTCTTAGCCACTTGCACTTCCAAGTAAGTTTTAAAATCAGGTTGGCAAGTCACACCTATCACACTTCCCAAAAAAAACTCTTGGGATTTTTATTAGAATTTTATAAAATTTATTAATTAATTTGTGATAAATTTACATCTTTATGTCACCAAGTCTTTCTCTGAATGAATACAATTAACCTCTACATTGGTTTGTCTTCCCTAGTATCTCCTAATAAAGTTTTGCATTTAAAAAAACGTGTACATCATTTATTAGATTTATTCCTAAGTACTATCTTTGTATTGAAATGGCATTGAATTTATTGAATAACTGAATTGTTTTAAATATTGAGTCTCCACATCCCGGAATATAATTCCTTATTTATTCATGAATTATATATTTCATCCAGTATCATTTTGCAATTATTTCATTAGATATATATTTAAGCAACATTTTGTGGCAATTATAATCATACCTCTTATGTTATATATGTGTTTTTACTGCTGATGTATAGAAATGCTACTGCTTTTGTAGTTACTGATTTTTTTCTATCAATCAACCTTGTAGAACTCAGTATGTTTTTAAATAGTTGCTGATAGATTTGTTTTGATTTCCCTATTTGTATTTTCTACAAATAATAATGTTTCTTCGTTTCCAATCCTTATGGTTTTTTCTCATGTGTTACACTCTTACTCTACTGGCAGGAACTTTCAGGATAATATTGTAGAGTAAATCAATTATGATTACTAATATACTTGGGCTGCCTTTTTCAAACTCAAGTTACTTTTTAACTCATCTTTTGTTTGTGTAATTTTGGTCTGTTTAATTCAACCAAACTAATTAAGTCTTTAAAATTGTATTTTATTTTCTCCCATTTGGAAATTTGGATATTTCATTTATGTTTTTAGATAATTACATTTTCATATGTGTGCATGAATTGACCAATATGAAGATAATTAATGCTTTCATTATCCTGCCAAAAAACAAAGAAACTTGAACGACCCCTACTCTCATAACTTCACTACTTTGTTGTTGTTGTTGCTGCTGTTGTTGTTGTTGTTTTAATCTTAGACTCAGGAGATACATGTGCAAGATTTGTTATATGGGCATATTGAGTAATACTGAAGTTTGGGCCTCTATTGAACCCATCAACCAAATAGTGAACCTAGTACCCAATAGGTAGTTTTTCAACTCTTTTTTCCCTCCCTCCCTGCCCCCTTTTGGAGTCCCCAGTGTCTATTGTTTCCAGTTTTATGTCCACATGTACCCATTGTTTAACTCCCACGTGTAAGTGAGAACATGCGGTATTTGATTTTCAGTTTCTGCGTTAATTCACTTAGGATAATAGCCTCCCACTGCAAATGACATGATTTCATTCTTTTTTATGGCTGTTCAATATTTGATGTTGTATGTGTGCCACATTTGATGAACACTTAGGTTGATTCTATGACTTTACTATTATGAATAGTGCTTTGATAAACATATGAGTGCAGATATTTTTTGACAGAATGATTTCTTTTCCTTTGGGTAGATACCCACTCCAGTAATGGTATCAATTATCGTTGCTGGGTCAAATAGTAGTTCCATTTTTAGTAATTTGAGAAATCTCCACACTGCTTTTCATAGAGGTTGAACTAAGTTACATTTCCACCAACAGTGCCTAAGTGTTCCCTTTTCCTCTCAGCCTCACCAACATCTGTTATTTTTGGCTTTTTAATAGTAGCCACCCTGCATGGTCTCATTGTGGTCTTAATTTGCATTTCTCTAATGATTAGTAATGTTGAGTATTTTTTCATGTTTATTGGCTTGCATATATGTGTCTTTTTTTGAGAAGTGTCTGTTCACGTCCTTTGTCCACTTTTCAATGGGTTATGTGTTTTCTTCTTGTTGATTTGTTTAACTTCCCGATAGATTCTGGATATTAGTCCTTTGTCAGGTGCAGAGCTTGCAAATATTTTCTCCCATTCTGTAGGTAGTCTGTTTACTCTGTTAATTATTTATTTTGCTGTGCAGAAGCTCTTTAGTTTAATTAAGTCCCATTTGTCAATTTTTGGTTTTGTTCCATTTACTTTTGAGTGCTCTCTTTTTTTTTGTAATGTTTAAATTACACTATTTTTGCTAATATGTAAAAAGGCAATTGACTATTGCATATCACTTTGGTTTCAGCAACTATACTAGTTTTTGTTTGTTTTTTGTTTTGTTTTGTTTCTTGCAAAAGGGTCTTGCTCTGTCACACTGGCTGGAGTACAGTAGCACAATCATGATTCACTGCAGCCTTGAAATCCTCGGCTCAAGCAATCCTCCCACCTCGGCACCCCAAGCAGCTGAAACTACGGGCATGCACCACTAGGCCTGGCTAATTTTCTTTTTAGAGATGGTGCCTTGCTGTGGTCTTGAACTCCTGAGTTCAAGTGATCATCCTCCCACCTTAGCCTCCCAAAGTGTAGAGATTACAGGTGCAAGCCACCTCACCCAGCCTAAATTTTCTTATTAATAATTTATCTATAGATTCTTTTGTATTTTCTTCATAATTACATCACTGGTGAATAAGTCTTTATTTCTTCTTTACAGTAAATGTACTATTCATTCATACGTTATACTGCCAGTAAATCAGTAAATCATGAATAAAACAGGTAATAATGGACATCTTTACTTTTGTTTCTGCTCATAAAATGGATTCTGTCAACATTTCACCATTAAGTATCAAGTTTACTATAGGTATTTCTTCTATACCACTTATCATATTAAGGATGTTCCTATCTATTTTTAATTTGATAGGAGTTTTTATCATGAATGAATGTTAAACTTTGTCAAATATGTTTCTCTACATTTATTACATTATTATATGATTATAACCCCTTTAATATATTATTTATGTAACAGATTACATTACTACTCAAATAATAACCCACATTATAAGTTCCTGGGATAACCACAGCTTGATCATGATATATTTTCATTTTTATATATTGCTAGTTTAACTTGTTTTTAAAATTTCACGTTTATGTTTGTGAAAGATATTGACCTATAATTTTTTTGTGTATTGTTCTGATTTGGTTTTAGTATCAAAGTTTACTAACTTCATTAACAGGTTGGGTAGCATTTCATCTTTTTCTATATTCTGGAATGATTTGTATACTATAAGTAGAGTTTAGCTATAAATCATCAGAGACTACTGTTTCCATTATGGTGATATTTTTAATTGATGATTCAAATTTTTAATGATTTATAACTATTTGAGTTTTCTATTTATTTCTGAATCAGTTTCAGTAAGTTATATTTTTGAAAAAGTTTGCTGTATATTTCAGGAAGTTATGTACTTCAGAGTTTTCAAATGTCTCATTATATAGTTATTTTCAATATTTTCTCTCCAATCCATACATTATCTGTAGTTACAGTTTTTAATTCCTGATACTTATTTGGCCCTTTTCTATTTTTTCCTTGATCAATTTTTTCAGTTTTTCATTAGTCTTTTCAAAAGAAATTAACCTTTGAACTAATTACTCCTTTAATACAGTTCATCTATTTCATTTATTTCTGCTCAAGTTTATTATTTCCTTCCTTATACTTTGTTTTAGTATATTCTGTTAATCTTTTCCTAACTTACTTTTCCTAACAAATCCATACTTTAATTTGGATGCCTAGTGCATTAATCTTCAGGCTTTCTTCTTATCTAATATAAGTATTTGAAACTATATATTTCTATCCTTAGAAATATATAGTTTTGCTTTAGCTGCATCCCACTAGTTGCTCTAGAGTGTTTTTCATATCATTTAATTCTGATTTTTAATTTTTGTTGGACTTTATTCTATGACCCATGAGTTCTTTGTACTATGGTTTTAATTTCTTCTGTAGATGTCATTCTAGTTATTTTTTGTTATTTATTTCTAGCATTATTGCATTAGAGCCAAATAATGTGGTCAATAAAAAGGCCAGTACTTCTCAAAGTCTCTCTAGGTTATAACACCCTCACTTATCTGGACAATTCACATAATTTTCTGTCTCTTTCTATATCTTGGATGAAAGCTTTTCATAAAATTTAATATGCTAATTGGTCCAACAAAAATGAATATGAATTAAAATATTAAGATATCATTGGGAGAGTTTGTTATCTAATAAGCTAAAGGCAAAACTAAAAAGAATAATTCCAACCTTTGTTTCCATAATTTTGTTCTCACTTTTAGTGTCTTACCCATAAGACCTGGGTCACAGTGTTACAAGACTTCCTGGGAAGTCCCATGAATTAATACGTTGGCAATAATAACGTTAAGCTCATGGACAAAATCCTTCATGTTAATGACAAATATATAAATAAATGAAGTGTGACTGTCATTTCTCCCCAAACTCAAAAACACATTGCTCCTGATGAAATGTACACATTAAAAGACCAAAACAGATAATAATAATTAAACTAATCAAATTGTACCATAAAAAATATACCTACCAGCTCAAGGAAAAATCTATAAAATCTGAACTAATTGAAGATGAGGATATACGTAAAAGAAGCGCATCTCAAAAACGGAGGAGGCTTTGGTGGACAGAAGGCAGAACAATGGCTGTGTTCATCAATGCCATGCCTTCTCTGCCATATGAAATAACAGGTGTGTTCTCGTGGGGCAGAGATGTATAGCAGCTGTGCTCACTGAAGCTCTGAAGGCACTCAGCAATCCATTGCCTCATAGGTTCACCTTCATAAGATCTAACAGAAGGTAATGTTTCCCTAAGTCTGGGAACTAGAGGGTTCAGTGCCTGGAGAGTTTGATTTTTTTCTGGAAAGAATACTAAATTTGTTGGTGGTAGAGTCCAATGGACACTGATGGGAAGACAGAAACTGGAGGTCTGTTCTAGCCATCGTTCCCTGATTTATTTAGTTTTAATAGACCATTCAGCCTCCCTATAACTGCCTATCTCACAACCTATGCTTGTTGTAGCCAGTCTAGTCCAAATAAAAGGAACATATTTTGTGAGCCTAATACATGCAAGAGACTGAACTTACAAAGATGTGGTCTGTCTTTAACTCTTGAACAGCTCAGTATTCACTGGGCCAGAGAGGCACAAACATAAATATTCAGCACATGTAAGTTCCAAAAGAGCTCTCAGCCAAGTAATTTCAGATATATTTAATTCTTCATTTCTAATTCATGCTTTCCCTACTTCTCTTCCCTGCATCCATCAGGTGCCCCATCATGTATCTGATAGCTTCAGGATTCTGCAGAATTCTTTTCTGCCTTTTCCATGTTTTAGTGGCCACGCTGTCTTTTGTTTCTCTGACTACTTAAAGAGTCTCATTAAAACCCATAGTGTTGCTAGTTCTAGACACAAATGATGCCCAGATCTAAATCTATTTGTTTGTTTGTTTGTTTGTTCTTAAGTTCTGGGGTACATGTACAGGATATGCAGGTTTGTTACATAGGTAAACATGTGCCATAGATGGTTTGCTGCACCTATCAACCCAACACCTAGGTATTAAGCCCAGCATGCATTAGCTGTTTTCCCTAACACTCTTCCACTCCCACTCTCCGTCAACATGCCCCAGTAAGTGTTGTTCCCGTCCCTGTGTCCACATGTTCTCATTGCTCAGCTCCCACTTATAAGTGAGAACATGCGGTGTTTGGTTTTCTGTTTCTGCGTTAGTTTGCTGAGGATAATGGCTTCCAGCTTCATCTAAGTAAATCTAAATCTTAATCTCCTCCATCATTTCTCTTTTTTTAAACCCCTCTTTATCTAATACCTGAAACACTGGGAGAGTTTAAGAATCAGTCCCTTTGTCTCCATATGTAAACATTTCTAAACAACCAACCACACTAATACCAGTAATCTTTCTAAAGCATGTATCTAATCATTGTACTTGCTTAATTCTTTTAATGCCCCCTCTAACTTCAAAAGACATACAAGATCCTGTTTCTCTGGTCCCTGCCTATCTAACCAGCTCACTGTCTGCCATTCCCCGCCCACAATATCCTGGAATCCAACCACACTCCACTACCTCTATTCTCTCATATTCTGCCTGGATACTCTTCCCTTCTCAATCATTTGCTCGTCCAAGACTTAGTTTGGTCTGTCAAAGGACTCTTAATCATCACCATTTAAATCAAGTTATGGTCCCTAACTGGCAGGCTTCCTAAACCACCTTTGAGCTTGTAAATCATAGCCCTGGGCCAATTTAATCCATAACATGTCGGTAGTTATGGTTTTTAATTCCTGACATTTATTTAGCCCTTTTCTGTTTTTTTCTTCTACCATCGATCCACTGAATGTTCATTTTAAGGAATGCCTGAAAAAGTAATGGCCAATGTGCCTGAAGCCAATTTGCCAAAGAATCCATTTGCCATCAGTCATTTTGATGAATTTATCGAATTTAGCTATATACCACAAATTTTGTATGATCACTGTAACCCTACACAGTTCTACAATAAACCACACTAAATGGAATGAAAACATTTACAGGGGGGCCAGATTTAGGGCCTTCAGATTCGCTCCACTCTGTCTCTCATTCTCTGCAGCCACTGTCTCTCAATCTCTCCGCCCCTCTGTCTTTCCATCTCTTGTCCCAGACACCCTCTGCCTCCAGTCTCCCTTCATCTCGGTCCCTTGTTCCCCCCACCCCCATCCCAGCCATGCCCTCCTGCTTCCTCTGCCCACTAGTCTTCCCTCCTCTACCCCTGTGTGTTCCCCTCTCTAGGTCAGTGGGCCAGACTTCGTGTTTCACTGATTCTTCTTTTCAACTTAGCAGAGGGTCCTACCATTCTTACCATAACCTTTATCAATGAGTACAAGAAACAAATTTTGATTAATTGATAAAGTTGATAAATCCATCAAAGTGGTCATAATGTGAAATTTGCCACAAGAATTTCAATAATTCTAAAATATTAGCAAAACAGCCAGTGACTCTAAAAAGAATTTGAAAACTAGTAAAAATTGAAAGGCTCCCACATGAAATGCTAAATTTTTGTCATATTTGTTAGAAGGATATATTCACAAACATATTCAAGAAAGGCATATTTATAAATATATTCATAAGAATATATTTACAAAGAGACTAAGCCGCCTTAGAAAACTTAGCTTTTAAAAATATCAAACTGATCCTAAAATACCACTAAGATGAATATATCCATAAGAAAAATACACTTTATGATTGAACAGATTTTTAAAATATAGTCTTAAAATATTCATACAAAAATTTATTTATATTCATTTACTATATTTAAAACAATACTCCTTAAAATAAGTCTTTGTTAAATCTGTAAGTGTGGTAAAGTTGGCAAAATATTTATGTAGTGAGCTGATCCTTCAGTAAACTGGCTTTTGGGGAATTAGCCATTGAGAAACTGATCCTTTAGCAAGTTGGCCCTTGGCATATCAGTTTGCTTCTGCTGTACACACCTATCTAATCAGTCTCATTGCCATACATTGCAATGACTGACATCTCACTCAGCTCCCTTGGGACTCTAAGTCTTATTTATTTGGTATCGCCAGAACTTAGCACATTGTATTTCATCTGATGAAGACTTAGAAATGTTGACTAATGAATAAGCAAATTAATTCATAAATGGCCTTTATGCTGCCTTAACCTGAATATTTTTCTCCTTCTCTTTATAGGATAGATACCAAGGGAATCTGAATTTAAATGGGTGTGACACCCAAGGAGGAAAACTTTCTTTCACATTTTACTCTTTATATCCATATTTGTATATGCATAGCCTCATAAATAATTTGTTTATGAATTATGGGCTGAGCCCCAATATCAAACTTCAAGAAACTATATAAAAGGAGCTCAAAATAAAATTTTACCAGGTTGACTAATGCTTGGCGTAAAATTGATTGAAGCCTTACTAAACAATTGAAAATACTTTGTTTACAACATATTTATCACAAACACTTTTGTTATACTTGGATTTGCCCTGTAGATTTATTAACAACTTCTATTCTCCAAAGGCTTTGAGCAGAATGTTCCCTATATATAGTAAAGACTGCACATATCTACTATTTGTTACTGTCAACATGTGGTTCACCATGAAGCCAAGACTATCTCAACAGACCTTAAATATGGTGCCTTGCCAGGACACACCAAGGCTAGATCAGCTTCAAACTTATAAAGTCAAATTCCTGCTCTACACCCACTGTTGGGCAGCACACTTACTTAGTCAAAATGGAATTTGTAGTCATACCCCAGACTCATTCTTCCTCCTGAGCTCTCTACGTCAGTGAATTGTCCCTCATTCCATTATTCTTAGCACTACCACCCCCACCCTCAATTCCTCTCAGGTAGATTCATAAAGAATAGACAGAAAGAACCAAAGGGTGATAAGCTATCAGCCTTGTTAATGCTTACACAGTAACTCGCATTACAAGGCTTCCTAGTATGGAAAAGGATGCATAGGGCTGTGGCCCAAAATATGGCATCATGCTCCTTCCAACTAGCACTGAAGACAACATGGTGTAGAAGGGGCCAACTAACGCACTCTGTCTCAGGCTGTAAACACCCTCTTTCCCAGCTGAGACTTACTACCTTTACTACCTGGACATGCAAAAAACCAAAACCTGAACAAAAGCAAGTCCAAATGATAATTTTTTTTATAAAAATTATGCCACACATAAGCAATGACCCAAAAAATATAGGTGGCCCTCTGACTCTGGCCTATCTCACCGTTGAGATTAGTCACTCCTCTGCCTGTGCTTAGGACACTAAACTTGTGGAAATAGAATCTATAAATGTACAATCACTTTCTTCCTCTTTAGCAAGGTCAGCAGAAGTCACCTCTTTGGATCCTGGAAGAGTAGGGAAATACGGAAACAAGAATCTCACCTTACCACTCTCCACGATTTGTCCAGTCATCCACACCAAGTACTAGAGCATAAATCTAAACTATATCCTTTTTCTTACTTCCTCATCATCCCCTGTATTCTATCAGCCACCAAATCCTGAAGTTCTGTCTCATAGATATTTCTCCATGTATCGTTTCTTCTTTCTACATCCTACCTTGATCCTAGATCCAGCCCTCACTGTCCTTTGCCAACACTACAGTAACAATCCCCCCATTCCTCTCTGATTTAAGCCTTATCCTGTTTCTTAAACTCTGCACAGAAGCTAGAGTGATCATTTTGAAACTCAATCATGTCACCCTCTGACAGGTTCCCATTCACTACAGAATAAAGGCCAAGCTCTTTAGAATGACTTACAAAACCCTTCATGGCCTACCTACCTTTGCAAACTCATCTGCCTCTTTTTCCCTGTCCCATAGGCATCTCAGTAATATTAAAACAGTTGTAGTTTCTGATATTCAGCATACAATTGCAAGTCTCCATCCCTTTGTTCATGTGAGTCCTTCTGCCTAAAATACCCTTGACTCTTTGTCTCATTTGGTTAACTCTGATTCAATCTTGAAGATTTTGTTTAAGGCGTTTCTCCTTCAGGAACGCTTCCCTAAACTCAACGCTGGCTCTCTGTCCTGCTCCCTCAGGCTGGGGTATCCTTCCCTCTTCTCTATTCCCATAGTACTCTGTGAATTGCTCCATCATTAAATTTTTCACCCTATGCTGATATTTATATACATGTCTGTTTTCTTTTGGGGCAGGGGGCATATCCCCAATAACAAGAGATTACCAGCATTCAGGAGAAGTTTGTGAACCTAAACTGAACTCTTTGCTCTTCCAAATCATTTATTCATTTCTTTATTTTCCATTAATTCTATAATCATTTACCAATGAATTCCATGGGTATGGCCCGCTCCACTCACCCACTTTCATTTTGCTGGGTAGTATCCTGATTTCTCAGATATTTTTGGGCTGTATGAAAATCATTCACTTTTCCCCTCTCTATACATTCCAGAGCATATCAAAAACATTTGTTAACCACTTTCAAATTGTGATTTGTTTTTGAATTACACGTTTGAATCATTTTTATATGCTTCTTGTTCTGATGACACAACTGACTGATTACACTTCTTCTCTTTTATGGGTATAGGCTGACCTAAGTGATGCTGTGCGACAGTCTAATGCCCTGGAATTGTGAGATTATGCTCCCTCCTCGCTGTCTTCTATCTGCAGGAAATGCAGATCTCTGGCAGCCATCAGAGTTAAATACATGTTGATAAATAATATAAGTGAAGTAACAGCAGATTATTATTTTACAGCAGGTCTTTGAAGCTACTCAGACTCAGCCTGTCTCTTCCTGATTCAGAAAAGCTTTCAGCCCACTGGCTTTAGCTGCTAACGGACACTGATTTTTTAAAATTTGAGTTCATAAAGGGTGAAGTTTTAAAAGCTTTGATGTAAATCCTAGAATTTCCAAACAAAATCTCAAAAAAGAATGAAGAAACACAGAGGGTGGGTGGTTGCCAGTCTGTGGAAGTCAAAGGCAGGGCAGGCCAGCTAATCCAGGGGCACTGGGATTGGGAGCTGGGGAACAATGAAAGATATGGGCTCTCCAGGCCTCTAGTAATGACCATGAGCAGCCAACAGCAAGTGAGAGTGGGAACAAGCCAGGAAAGACAGGGCCATGAAAAGATGATAAACAAAGGCCTGTATTTAGCTCTGACTCTCCTACTACAATGGGCTCACTTCTCAAGGAAAGAGTAAGATTTATATAAACCACCTCATAAAGGGAACTTTAAAATAATAAGAAGAAGCTAATCAGTTAATTTTGCACAACCAATACTTAGATTAATAAATACTCGGCCCTACAACCTCATGGAAATATATTAAGTACATACACACTCCATCACCTCTATAAGGAATCAAAATATTTAGCAACCAGCCCAGAATGGATCAGCCAATCAGAACAGACACTGGCCATAAACACCAGTCAGGCAGCCCTGGAGCACAAAGCTAAATATAAGCCCTGAATAAACACACAACTGCGCAAACAACAGGCATATATTCCCTCCCCCACAAAGTTCCACTTTAGAGTCAACTCTGGTTCCTCTCCCAAGCAACAAGAGTGATTAGCCATAAAAATTTGAATGAAAAATCTGAAGTTATTCTTGTGCATATTGGCTTTTTGCCTGAAGCTAAAAAAAAAATGACTTAAGAGTTTCTTTTTCCATTTTCAGCATTTTATTTGTCCTCCTTGCTGTTTCTAGGCTCTAAAGGCCAGCGATTTTCCCATTTCCACTGCCCTGCAATCCAAAGCTCCCTCCTCAAAATAGACACCGAAAAATCATGAGCTGTTTCTCGGTCGCAGGCCTTGCAGGAACTCCTGAGCATTGCCTTCCTACTCAAGCTTCTCATCATCTCCCCAAGCATCCAGCACTTCCGCATTTCTTTTCTACCTTCTCCTCCAGACCTGGTTTCAAATCCAATCCTCCAACCCCAAGCTTTATACACTACTCATTTTCTTGCCATTTTGTCCATTAAAAATTCTCTGGAGAATAGTAGCAATGTTAGGATGTTCTGATGTCCGTGTCATTGAGCTGTAGCTCCCCACCCCATTTTTGAATGGGAACATTTATTACTAATCTCTTGTCAGTTATTCTTTTTTTTTTTTTTTTTTTTTTGAGATGGAGACTCGCTCTTTCACCCAGGCTGGAGTGCAGTGGCGCGATCTCGGCTCACTGCAAGCTCCGCCTCCCAGGTTCACGCCATTCTCTTGCCTCAGCCTCCCGAGTAGCTGGGACTACAGGTGCCCACCACCACGTCTGGCTAATTTTTTGTATTTTTTTTTTTAGTAGAGACGGGGTTTCACCATGTTAGCCAGGATGATCTCGATCGTCTGACCTTGTGATCCGCCCACCTCAGCCTCCCAAAGTGCTGGGATTACAGGCGTGAGCCGCCACGCCCGGCCAAATCTCATGTCAGTCATTCTCTTAAATAATTTGCTTGTATCATGTCACTTAGCCATTAAAATGCATTTAATCATTATTTTCACTTTGCAGGTGACTGGGGATCAGAAAGGCTAAGGCACTTGTTATTGATCACACAGCTAATAAGCAGTGAAATCAGTCTGAACTCAGGAGACAGTTGATTTCGATTTCTTGTTCTTTCTTACCCTACATTGCTGCTCTAAAATAAAAAACAAAAATACTAATAAAACTGTCCAAAGTTATAGGGCCTGGCCTCGATTTGAATGACACTTTTCTAACTCAATGGAAAGTTTTCACATATAAGAATAGCTGGGTCACCACTCTACATCTTCAACTGCTTATCAATCTCAAGCCAACAAAGCCCTAAGCAGCCCTCAGCTTGAGAAAAATGTTAAACAAAATAACTTCTGCCTATCACTACTGAAGAGAAATGAAAGATTAATTTGATATATTCCTAGTATATGTTGCCATTTATTTGAATCAATGCTCCATTAGGTATTCCAAAATTATTTAAAAATCAATAATGATCAGCTTTGGGTTAAATGGTAAAGTCAACAAACCCAAAGCATTATTTTGAGGGTTGAGGGGATTGGTTTCTTTCTTTAGAATTAGATAGAAGGAAAATTAATTTTCAGTTAGACATTGGCCCCAGAGTAAAGAAGGAGGGCTTATTTCTGCTCAGGACTGGTACACATATAGGTGTGCATGTGCTTGTGAGTGTGTGTGCATGCATGTGTGCATGTGTGTGCTTGTGTGGGAGGTAGTGGACACACACTGAGGTCCTGCTGCACTGAAGCAGGTTTGGAGGGCCCTAGGAAGGCATGGGCAGAAACTGACCTGCTCTCTAGGGGCATGCTGATTAACTAAACTTAATGTAAGACCATATTGTTTTTAACCTCAGAAATATTTACCAGAAAATCAGGGACCATGACCTCCTGGACAAAAGGAAAACAGTCACAGCACTGAAGGCAGGAGAGGACCGAGCTATTCTCCTGGGACTGGCTATGATGGTGTGCTCCATCATGATGTATTTTCTGCTGGGAATCACACTCCTGCGCTCATACATGCAGAGGTAATACCACTGGGGGGGTGGGACCCTGCTGTTTGTCTCCTCCTCCATCCTCCCCCATCACTTAGGCAACCCTAAGGTCATCTTCCTCACCTTCTTTCCTGATAAGAACTTTGAGAAGTTCCTGGTAAATAATACTTCTCAATAATGTTATCTAATAATAATGATACATATAGCTCTACGTATAATCTGGATACCAGGTGTCAAAGACTTCTACTTGTTTAATTATCACAATTACTCTATAAGGTAAGTATAAATATACTCATTATAAAAACTGCAAAACTGAGGCTCAAGAGAGATATGATTTCCCCGTGTCATACAGCTCTTGCTTGTGGCAGAGCTAAGATTCAAGCCCACATCTCACCTATTCCAAAGTCCCTATTCCTGCCTCTTCACACTTCTGTCCGTTCCCCACCCTCCTCCCTTTTCCACCCCAACCAACTCCTCCATCACCTTCCACGTGAGTGGTTCTCAACTGTATATTCCAACTTCCCCCAGAAACTCTTAAAAATGCTAATACCCAGCCCCCATCATCATCACCCCAGAAGGTCAGATTCAATTGGTCTGGAGTGGGACCCAGTCACCAGTATCTGTTAAAGCTCCCCAGGTTGTTCTAATGGGCCTTCTAGGCTGAGAAACACTGCTATGCATCAACTTTTAAAAATAACAGATTTTGAATCTTTTCATTTCAATATTTGCTGTAGGTTTATTGAATGGATAGGGAGGCAAATAAATTGTGGGATAGCAAGTGTACTCCTGTCCTCAGTAAGCCATGTAGCAAATCCCACCAGCATCTCTAGCTAACTGTTGTCCACAAATTGGACACTCTAAACACGGGTGAGCCCAGCCTTGATGTATCGAATGGGGGGAAGTCTCACGGCAGTTCAGCTTAAAGAAACAAGACCTTTTCAAATGAAAAATTGAGGTTTCAATCCAAAAGAAAATGGAACCATTTTGTGGCATTTGTTTCTCCATCTAAATTAATACTTTCATTTTAGAAGCAAAATCCAGCTGAAATACAGTAATTTGCTGAAATTAAGGCATCATCTTTCACATTTGTGGCTGCTCTGATCTGTTTCTCTGACAGCCTTCAGCTGTGCTCATTTTCTATGAAAGTGCTGATGCCTCAGGCCCCAAGTGGTCGTTGATTCCAAAATGCTTTCAGATCTTCACACCTGGTTAGAACCATCAGAGACTTTTTCCTCAGTATATAAGCAAAATGTGACCACCCATGTTCCAGGAAAATACAGTTTGCCACACCAAGGGAGGGGATCAGGTCTAGTATCCTGCTTCTGGAATAAAACTTCACACATGCAAAGGGGCAGGAAGCTGTGGATGCCTGTCCAACAAAAGGAAAGGGTATTAATCTGCAAAGAAAACATGTTTTCCCATTGCTATGGTGATCAGCTTATACCCAAAACCAAACCATCAATTGCTGGTGTGTTAATTCTTAATTACAAATGTTAATCTTGATCATAAAATTAAAGGTATTTTTAAATGACCAGTTGACCAATGGGCAGCTGGAATCCTTCCAGGTGAGAGGTAACAGGGCACCCTTATTCATCCATTAGTCTGCATAAAAGGGTTTCTTTTCCATTGTGTTTGTGGGGAGACAAAAAAACACAATAGAATGAGCCTGGGCCTTAGAGAATTAGAAGATTGGATCACAATTTCCATCACTTACTGCCTATATGTCCTTGCATATGTCATGGGATTTCTCAGTTCACTCACTTTTAAAAAGAAATTACTACCCAACTTGCACAGCTGTTGAGAGAACAAAAGAAGGTTATGTATGTAAATTACCAATTAGGGTGAAAGGAATGTGCAGTAAGTGATTGCTCATGATATAATGAAAGAGTTATCTTTTTTCCCTTATTAGAAAGACCTTAAGGCATTCTGTCACTGTCCTTCCATCTGTCAAGCTGGACCACATGACCCTCCACTCTTTTGCCATCTCCCCCATCCTTCTCCCTCACACCTTCTGTGCCTACAAACTGGGCTGGGGAGGGAGTTGGGATGCAGAAAGTAAAAAGTAAAACATACAGAGGTAGGGGCTGGAGCATGTCAAGAAGCTGCCTACAATGTAGAAATACAGGGTGAGGACAGGTGATGATTTTAAAGCATGCCTCATGTTACCAGTGAGTTCCATAAGGGAAAAAAGAACTTAAGTCAAGCACTGGAGAATACCATATCCAATGGAAGTCATTGAAAATGTTCTCATGTGTCCAAGTTTGTCTATGTTATATGGTAGTTTGCTTAAAGCTGTTCTATTCGAAGGCCTAAACTTTACACAGATAGATCATATTAGAGATTTAGAAAAGATTTTTCAGCTTCAGGAGATGAGAAATAATTCCCTCAGACTATACCTTTCTCACTATTAGCTCTTGGGCCTGTGTTTACTCTCACCCCTTTCTCTGTAGCGTGTGGACCGAAGAGTCTCAATGCACCTTGCTGAATGCATCCATCACGGAAACATTTAATTGCTCCTTCAGCTGTGGTCCAGACTGCTGGAAACTTTCTCAGTACCCCTGCCTCCAGGTGTACGTTAACCTGACTTCTTCCGGGGAAAAGCTCCTCCTCTACCACACAGAAGAGACAATAAAAATCAATCAGAAGGTAGGAACTTGGCGCACTGCATTTCAGTTACCCCGCAGAGCTTCACACCAGGCTCTCTGCCTCTGAAGTTCCCCTTTGCCAGCATTTCAAAGGAAAATACTTCCAGGAAGCAGAGCCTGCCTCTTCCATTCAGAGAACTTGCTATGTGACTCTTGCCTAGAAAATATTTATTTTCTGTGCAAGTTGTGGACAAATCATTCCTACATTTGTGGTAGTGCAGATTTAGCTTTCACTTCCATTTGAAAGGGTAAATATTAATATATCTTTACACAAATAGACTGAGTCTTTCAAAGCAAGTATGCAGCTTAGAGATGTACAAGACAAAACCATGTGTTTGTCCTGTACCTGGGAACCGTCAGGTAAAGGTGTATTCTGTTTGTCCATGGTCAATGTCATTTAGTTCTGTGACCTCAGGGATATAACTTAACCTTTCTGATCCTCAGCTTCCTTTTCTCTAAAAAGTAACAAATGGCCACCTTGCAAGGTCCTTATGAAGATGAAACCTGAGCATGCACAATGTTGAGCAGAGCATGCTACTTTCAACCCATGGTCACTGTGTGTGTGTGTGTGTGCGTGTGTGTGTGTGTGTGTGTGTGTGTGTTCTTCACATATGCTATATTCATAGAGGCTGAATTTTCCAGTCCACTAAGATATTCAAGTCCACATGGTAGATATTCAACGAATGTGTGTTTTGTTAAAGCTTTACATAAAATTTACATTTATAAGGTCTGGGATGACCAGGAAGGTGTCAGCAGAACCAACTTGCCATTACAATTTTATGTTAAATATATCGAGTTTTGGATTTGTGGTAACAATTCGATATGCAGAATAATCTCATATGCCAAGACAACTCGATGCCACTCTTGGCTCTTATTACCAGGATAAACCCTTCTGACCTCTAATCTTTCTTGTAAAAGCTTTTCTTTTCATTAAATTGTCAGCAGTTAAATGATATAACTTATAGTTATTGAAAAAAATGCAGTAGATTCAAGGTTCAATACTAGCACATAGAGAGTGAATAGGATTTGTTTCTGATATGTTGACACAAAGTAAGGAAACCCACCTTGAACTTTTGTTACAATAACTTAAAAGAATTCTTGCAAATATCTCTGAGGACTCAACATAATAAATATTTCAGAGAATGTTGTTTGAAAATGCTGGCTCTGATTTTCTTTCGTTTGTAGTAGCCACAAATAATACCAGTCCCAGCACTGTGCTGCAATATGTAAAGCCTAGCTCTCTCACAAAGTGTTTGTCTTTCAAGATCTTCCCTTAAGTCAGATTTTAAAATCAAAGCTGACCAGTAATGACAAATGCCTATGAAACTCTTAAACCTGAATAGGCATCAAAAAGTGGGACATATTTTCATTTCCTCATTTTGACAATTTATCACTACAGCCCTGTGAATGCATTATTTAGGCTATAAATGGAGAGAGAAGCGACCAATAAATGTCCCAGATATGTATTCAGGACTGGTACCTTATTTGCTCTCAGCATAATACTAGGTCATCATTTGGTTTATTGGCCCCACTATCTTGTTTTTTAAAGTAAATTGTAACATACAGAACTGTGCATGAAATGAAAAAGTACAGCTCAAGTATGACAAACAGATTCATAACCACCATGTAACCACCTTAAGGGTAAAGAAATACAACATTTTCTGTACCCCAAAAACACCCTACATGCCCCCTCTCGATAACTACAGGCTCTGCCTCCACCAAAGACAACTATCCTGACAGTTTATGGCAATTACTTTCTTACTTTTCTTTGTATTTTTATCACCTAAGGATATATCCTTAAACATATATATTTTATTAATAGTTTTGCCTCATTTTTAAACATTATATAAATGGAATCACATAGAATACTTTCCTTTCTGTCTGGTTTTCTTCACATAGCGTTATGTTTGTTAGATTTATTCCATTTAGTTACAGTTCATTCATTTTCATTACTGTATCATATTCCATTGTATGAGTATGTCTGTTTATTTATTCGTTCTACTGCTGATGGACATTTTGAATTGTCTATAGTTTGGGATTATTACAAGTAATTCTACCATGAATATTCTCATATATATCTCTGGTGCACAAGCACACACACTTCCATCAGGTATAAACCTGGGAATGGAATGTTTAAATCATAGAGTATACATATCTTAAAGTTAAGTAGATAATGCCAAGTAATTTTCCAAAATGTATATGCAAATATACCTTCTCACCAACCCTGTGGGTATGAGAGTTCTTACTGCTCCAAATCTTTGCCAACACTTGGTAATATCTGTAATTTTAATTTAGCTAATGTGGTGATATTTCTTCATGATTCTGATGGCTAATGTTATCAAGTGCCTTTTCATTTATTTATTGGCCATTTGGATATCCATTTTGGGCAATGTCCATGCAAGTTGTTTGCCCATTTTTCTATGGAATTGTTTCTTCTTTACTTTCAATATAGGAGTCATTTAAATATGAACCTCTGTTGGTTATATGTGTTGTAAATATCTTCTCCCATTATGTGGCCTTTTCACTCTCTGAATGTCTTTCAATGAAAGAAACTTCTAATTTCAGTGTAACCAGATTTGGTCAATCTTTTTCTTTCTGTTCAGTGCTTTTGCTGTTCTGTTTAAGTCTTACGCCCACTCTAATATCATAAAGTCATTCTCCTAAATGACATTCTAGGTGTATTATTGTTTTCCCTTTCATGTATACAGTAAAATCTGACTGGAATTAATTTTCACGTAGGGATCAAGTTTCCTTTTTGTTTGTTTGTTTGTTTGTTTGTTTCATATGTACACCCACGTGCTCCAGTCCATTTTTGAAGAGATCACACTTTTCCTCATTGAATTATTTTTAGAATCTCATTTCTTCCTCTATTTTATCAGAAGTTATCTATTCTGTTACTATTCTTTTTAAAGTCAAAAAATAACAGAAGCTGGTGAGGTTGCAAAGAAAAAGGAACGCCTATCCACTTTTGGTGGGAATGTAAACTGGTTCAGCCATTGTGTTCAGAGAACACAAAGCAGAACTATCATTCGTCCCAGAAATCCCAGTATTGGGTATATACCCTGAACAATACAAATTTTTCTGTCACAAAGGCACATGTACATGTATGTTCATGGCAGCCCTTCTCACAATAGCAAAGATATGGAATCAACCTAAATGCCCATCAACAGTGGACAGGATAAAGAAAATGTGGTACATATACACCATGGAATAATACTACACAATCATGAAAAAGAATGAGATCATGTCCTTTGCAGCAACCATGGATGGAGCTGCAGGTCATCATGCTAAGTAAACTAACACAGGAACAGAAAACCAAATACCACATATTCTCACTTATAAGTGGTAGCTAAACATTGAGTACACATGGACACAATGAATGAAAAAGCACACACCAAAGCCTGCTTGACGGTGGAGGGAGGAAGGAGGGTGAGAATTTAAAACTACATAGGGTACTATGCTTACTACCTGGGTGGTGAAATAAACTGTACACCACACCCCTGTGACATGCAATTTACCTATGAAACAAACCTGTACCTAAACCTAAAATAAAACTTTACAACTTGCAATCTTGACTAATCAAAGACTTTGAAACATTTTAACTCCACTTTTTTATTCTTTTCCCAACTTATATATTATCATTTTTATGTTATGTATACTTGAAGCTCATGTAGACATTACTATTGTTGTTGTATATAGTCAATGTTAATTTACATGGATCCACATTTTTCCATTTTTATTATTCGTATTCCTTTATCTCTGTTCTTCTATCTAGGACCATCTCTACTAGTATTTATTTTAGTGCAATGACATCCCTAAAAAATGTTCTCATTTTTCATTTGTCTGAAAGCATTTTTCATTTTATTTTTCTTCCGGAAGGACACAATCACTGAGTACAAAATTCTAAGTTGGCTATTTTTCTTCCATTGTCTTCTGGTGAGCATTGTTACTATTCAGAAATCAGTCCTCAGTCTAATTGCTGCTTCTTTGAAGGTAATCTTGGCCTATTTTAAAGATTATTTTATTGGTTTTTCTACAGTTTA